>NC_083743.1:16759320-16761820 GCF_033458585.1 Syngnathus typhle
GCTCTAACGCCGACGCCGTAAGTCTCTGCAGCCCCATACTCACCATCTCGTCCAGACCCTCAGAGACAATACCCCCGCCACGGCACTATAGTGGCCCCCAGATAACGAACTGACTCAACCGGAGTTACCATGTGTATCGGCTTCCCACACAGCCTCCAGGCTACGCAGCCGCTCTCGTTTGGACCCATCCAAATACCGTGGCACTTACCCGGCTGGACATCCAACCCCGTCAGCTGGCAAAAGACCTCCAGGATCACCAAGTTCTTCTTCATTCCTTCCTCCGAGCCACTCAGCAGGACTAAATCATCCGCAAAGGCCAACGCGGCAATTCGGCAGTTGCCCCAGACCAGGTGACTTCTTTCGCGTTCGAGGCTATGGACGAGAGAATCCATAGCGAGGTTGAAAAGCAGTGGGGACATTGGATCGCCTTGCTTAACACCAACCTTCATGGAGATGGGTTCGGAGTAGGCGCCTCCGCAACCCATTCTGGTCGAGCAGCCCACATACGAGTGACGGATCACCTCGATTACACGTCTGTCTACGCCCAAGCTTCCAGCACACACAGGACATGGTCATGAGAAACCGAGTCGAAAGCCTTCGCAAAGCCAATGAACACGACCGCCAGCGGCACGCCAGCCGACCTCGAGCGCCCCATGATCCGGTCAAGAATCACGAGGTTCCCTCGCAACCACTCGCGCCGGCGACGAAACCACGCTGCCGGGGGCCAACAGGACAGGCTCGCGCTAGCCTCATCACCATTAACCGCCCAAACAACCTCAGCACGACTGACCCCACAGTCCCAGGCCTCCAGCCAGATACTATATCCAGCTCAGTAGGGTCAGTTGATCTGGGTAGCAACCGGGTCTTGCACTCCTTGAAGACTTGGGGAACGACTCCACGCACCATCCATGTCGTAAACAGCCTCGCCAGTTGCGTACCGTCCGGGTCCCAGTCAAGAAGAGCCTGCTTCCTGATCCCGTCTGGGCCCGGTGCAGAGCAATTCCTCATCTTAGCCAAGTTAGATACAACTCTCAGCCCCAGGATCGGGTGGTAGAATGGTTCGTTATCCGCGGTCAGTCCCACCTCGAAGCCCTTAGTCCATAAAACGGCTTGACCATTTCCCACTTACTCCGAAGTGTCTATCCACCAACTCCAGCGGCAAATCACATCTACGGGGCGTCAGACCATCCAAGATCCGCCGTGCCAGCCCCTTCCTCACTTCAGAATAGCCGCGCTGCTGGTGGTAGAACACTCTCCTACATTGGACGAGCCGCCTCGCCCAACCCGTCTTCCATTGGTCTCGAGGTCTGGACCTCGCGGACTTTGCCGGCCACACTACCGTACCCCCCAGGGCTTTCATGAGATCCAAAGCAGAGGACTCGATCAGGCTAGGCTCCCGACCTGCTTTCTTGACTAAGGCAGCGGTGGCCCGATGCTCCACACCCCCCGCCAGCAGCTCTTCCAGAACTCTATTCTCCACCAGATCTGGAAGCGACGGGGGGCAGGTCCATTTCTGGGGCGTCGCCCTGGCAGCCAGGGCTCGCCAACGCACACCAGACTCACCGCCTGCCGCACGACCGCACAGGGACCCCCAATTCCACCTCACCTGCTCTCCGGACTTGCCGTTCCCAACATCACACTTTCCGCTTATGATTCCTGTACCTTTCCATAAGCTTCACCATCCGAGACTCCTACCATCACCTGGTCCGGAGGCCTCGGAACCTCTTACGTCGCTTTCTAGACGGGCCCTCTCCCGCCTTTTATCCACGCCACCACGGAGAGCAGGCCGCAGCGCTAATACGACCCCCGCCACCCCAACTCTCATACCCGAGGCAACGGAGGTCATTGACACCACTGAGGAGTTCTCAAGAGCTTCGCAAGCCGGGGTCCACCCGCTCCTTCGGCCTGACTGACTGTGGCTCTGATCCTGTGCCTCTGTCTGTACGGACTTCCTAACCAAGGAGTTTTTGCAACCATGGCCCGTAGAAGTGACTACAAGCCGTTTGGGGACCCCGAGCAATGCCTCCGGTGGTTGGTCCCCATGGCCCCCGGAGAGGTTGATCCGCTGGCCGCGCACGTGCCCAACCTCAAGCACGTCACGGGGAGGTTGCTCGAGCAGCAGCAGCCCCTCACCTAGCTGCGCCTCAGCCAATTTTGGTAACCCAGAACGGCCATCCTGGGTGGTCCGTAAGACATCAGACATGCCTACTGCTCACTACCGTGAGAACACACAGGAGAACAAAGTTCCCCGATACTATAGAGCTATACATCGAGATCCACCCCGAGCAGCCGTCCGCTAGGCCGCGCAGCCTAGCAACCAACCCGTAAGCCACCGCAGCCCAACCCACTAAGGAGAGGCCTGCCACATAGTGTCAGACTCACCCCCCGTAAAGCTGGCCAACGGACAACTCGCAACCCAACTGCCCGGAGCTACAAAAGCCCAGAGAGCTATGGAGCTCATCCACGGGGAGGAAAGCGGCCTGCAACAAACTGGCCACTA
>NC_083743.1:17071820-17314261 GCF_033458585.1 Syngnathus typhle
AAAGTCAGCGCTGAGCAGCTGGCGCCCACCTTTGCACGGATCTTCAACCGTTCTCTGGAGCTGTGTGAGGTGCCCTCGTGCTTCAAGAGCTCCACCATCGTTCCAGTGGCCAAGAAGCCCGCCATCACAGGTTTGAATGACTATAGACCCGTCGCACTGACATCTGTGGTCATGAAATCTTTCGAGAGGTTAGTACTGAACCACCTGAAGGATGTCACGGGCCCCCTGCTTGACCCCCTCCAGTTTGCCTACCGGGCAAACAGGTCAGTGGATGATGCAGTCAACATGGGACTGCACTACATCCTGCACCACCTGGACTCCCCAGGAACGTACGCCAGGATCCTGTTCATGGACTTCAGCTTGGCGTTCAACACCATCGCTCCTGACATCCTCCAACAGAAGCTCATCCAGCTTGCGGAGCCTGCCTCCACCTGTCAGTGGATCACCAGCTTCCTGACCAACAGGAGACAGCGTGTGAGGCTGAGGGGCATCACATCTGACACCTGGACCACCAAGACTGGAGCCCCTCAGGGGTGCGTTCTCTCCCCGCTGCTCTTCTCTCGCTACACCAATGATTTCTCCTCAGGTGACTCTCCTGTGAAGCTCCTGAAGTATGCTGACGACACCACTCTCATCGGACTGATCCAGGATGGTGATGAGGTGGAGCGGCTGGTCCACAGGTGCAGCCAAAACCACCTGGAGCTGAACCCGCTCAAGACCGTGGAGATGACAGTGGACTTCAGGCGAGACCCTTCACCACCTTTACCCCTCACTATCCGCAGTAATACTATTCTCTTCACGGACACCTTCAAGTTCCTGGCAACCACAATCTCTCGGGACCTGAAATGGACCGGCCACATAGACTCTGTCCGGAAGAAGGCCCAGCAGAGGCTGTACTTCCTGAGACAGCTCAAGAAGTTCAACCTGCCGCGAGAGCTTCTGAAGACCTTCTACACTGCCATCATCCAGTCTGTCCTCTGCACCTCCATCACTGTCTGGTTTGGATCGGCCTCCAAACAAGACAAGCACAGACTGCAACGGACAATAAGGACTGCAGAAAAGATCATTGGAATCAACCTCCAATCTATCCAAGACTTGTACCTCTCCAGGACCAGGAAATGTGCAAGGAACATCTCTACAGACCCTTCTCACCCAGGTTGCAGTCTGTTTGAACTACCCCCCTCCAGACGGCGTTATAGAGCTCTGTACGCCCAAACCAGCAGACACAGAAACAGCTTCTTCCCCCAGGCTGTTGCTCTGATGAACTCACACCAATTTTAGAGTCTCAGAGTCATTACTGTGCAATAACATCCTGCTCTCCACACCTTTTTTGAATTTGTCTACACTGTTTGTACTATGTGTCCTCTCTGCATCCATTGCAGCCTGGTCATCCTGCTGGAAGAGGGACCTTCCCATCTGTGGTCTCTTCTCAAGGTTTCTCATTTCCCCTAGCTGGAGTTTTGAGTTCTTCTTTGCCCTCTTGGGAGTTTAAGATCAGGGGATGTTTGAGAATATTTGCCATTTTTCACATGTCCTGAGTGTTGTTAGTCACCTAAATGTTGAACAGAGGCTGTGATTTACCGAAGTCAAATTCCTTGTTTGGCACGCTCAAACATGGCGAATAAAAAACTCTTGAATCTTGAATCTTTATGTAAACGATGACGTGTATGCGCCGCGCCACTGACGTTGGACTCGTTGTGAGTTGCAGTTATAAATATTCCACAGACCCATATAACGGTATGTAAAGTATATATCAAATAACTATCATATAAATAACAATATCATCAAACTATCTGTGTCACTCCCCTGTCGGATCATTGTTGTTGATGTCAATGTCACCCTGTCTTTTTGTTTCACGTCTCTATTCAGTTTCTGTGGTTGATTTTGTTAGTAAGTTACGTCAGTTTACCGAGTCTGTTAGTTTGTTTTCGTTAATAAACCCTTGTCCAAGCATTTTTATGTATATTTTATATATATATATATATATATATATATATATATATATATGTCGGCTGGATAGCTCAGTAGGATAGTCGCCAGACTATCAACCAGCGGGACCCGGGTTCGAGACCAGGTCGGGGCGGAGCCATACCATCATCCAGTGTGGGTCTGTGGGCAAGACCCTTGACGATATCGCCTACCTCATAAACATGATGAGAGATAAAGAATCAAATGAGATGCCGGCTCAGACGTCGCCCGGACAAACAAGGTCTGCGTCAGGCGTTGGGGAACCAGAACGCCTAGATGTAAAGTGGGCTACTGGAACAAGGCGGAAATGGGCGAGATGTGAGAACCTAACACTGTTGGAGTGCTACTACTCCAGTGAACCAAGACAGAGAGGGTACATGAAGCGAATGTGGGAGCAATGGCAAGGGTGATATCCACACTCAACACTAACCGCTAAACAACTAGTAACTCAGTGCTCCAATATCCAGAAACGGCAATTGATATCACAACTTGAGATTGACGAGGTACAACACAGATGCCAAGTCACACAGGAACCCGAATACCAGGTCAGAGAGGAGTCAACATCAACTGCCCAAGTAATTGGGTACACAGCTCCAAGAGAATATGCAAGCCTGAACAAGTCAGCAACTGACCTGAAAAATAAGATCATGACTCGAATGAACAGCAGCCAACCCCGACGCCAACTACAAAGGCTAAGAGAAGCACCACCAGAAAGCCTGGTTGAAGATCTGAATGCAGCACTGAGAACAATCCCTACAACCACCATCACTGAAACCAATAAGTTGATATACACTTCAGCAACAGTGATCCTGGAGATGCTTGGTTACAAGAGCAATATCAAGCATGAGATACAAGACCCACCATGGAAAACAAGGTTGGAGGCTAAGATCAAGACAGTGCGGAGAGACGTGAGCCAACTATCGGAGATCCAGAAAGGTGCAATGAAGAAACCAGCACCCAAGAAGTACAGCCAGATGAACATACCTGAAGCACTGGAGACTGCCAAACAGAGGCTCCTAGCCCTGTCCAGCCGCCTAAAGAGATACACAAGAGAAAGTGAAGCCAGGCGAATAAACAGGCTCTTCACAACCCAACCAGGAAAAGTGTACTCTCAATGGCAGGGTAACAACAGCAGAGCAGACCCACCAAGACTGGAGACTGTGCAATACTGGAAGGGCATATGGGAGAAGAACACATCACACAACAGGGAGGCACAATGGCTAGTCTCTCTAAGAGAAGACCACAGCAACCACCCTGAGCAGAACCCAGTTACCATCACTGTGACAGACATCCAAGAGAGAGTCTCAGGTATGAAGAACTGGACAGCACCCGGGCCAGATATGATCCATGCCTACTGGATTAAGAAGCTCACTGCACTCCATGAGCGCCTAGCAGAACAAATGAACCAGCTACTAAAAGTTGGAACTCACCCCGAATGGTTAACTGAAGGACGCACAATCCTGATCCTGAAGGATCCCACGAAGGGTACAGTCCCATCCAACTATAGGCCAATAACCTGTCTCCCTACAACATGGAAGATCATGTCAGGCATCATAGCGGCTAAGATAAGTGTGCACATGGCTCAATACATGAGCACAACACAGAAAGGCATAGGCAGCAATACCAGAGGAGCCAAACACCAGCTGCTGGTTGACGGAACAGTCGCCCGAGACTGCAAGACTCGACACACCAACCTGTGCACTGCCTGGATTGATTACAAGAAAGCCTACGACTCCATGCCACACTCATGGATCACTGAATGCTTGGAACTGTACAACATCAACAGGAACCTGAGAGCCTTCATTGCAAACTCGATGGGACTGTGGAAAACAACCCTTGAGGCCAATTACAAGACAATTGCACAAGTCTCCATCAAATGTGGCATATACCAAGATGCTCTGTCCCCACTGCTGTTCTGCATAGGTCTGAACCCCCTCAGCCAAATAATCAACAAGACTGGCTACGGATACCGACTCAAAAATGGGGCCACCATCAGTCACCTCCTATACATGGATGACATAAAGTTGTATGCCAAGAGCGAGCGAGACATCGATTCACTGATCCACACAACCAGGATCTACAGCACAGACATTGGAATGTCATTCGGACTAGAGAAGTGCGGTCGCATGGTGACAAAGAGAGGGAAGGTAGTCCATACAGATGGGGTCTCACTCCCAGAAGGAACAATAACAGACATTGAGGACAGCTACAAGTACCTTGGTATCCAACAAGCAAATGGCAACCTCGATGAAGCCACAAGGAGAGGAGCCACAGCCAAATACCTACAACGAGTAAGGCAAGTCCTCAGAAGTCAGCTAAATGGCAAGAACAAGATCCGGGCAATAAACAGCACGGAGGGTTCCACCCTAAGTCCAGCACCCTGAGACTGTACACTAGCCACAAAGAAGGAGGCCGAGGACTACTGAGTGTGAGAGCCACTGTTCGGGATGAAACAGCCAAGATCCATGAGTACATCAAGGAAAAGGCCCGAACGGATGTCGTGCTCAGTGAATGTCTCAGACAATGGCAAACAGAGGAGGAGTGGCTAGAGACACCATCATGGGAGGACAAACCCCTACATGGGATGTACCATCGACAGATAAGTGAAGTGGCTGACATCAAGAAATCCTACCAATGGCTGGAAAAAGCTGGACTGAAGGACAGCACAGAGGCACTCATCATGGCTGCACAGGAACAGGCTCTGAACACCAGAGCAATAGAGGTCAAGATCTACCACACCAGACAAGACCCAAGGTGCAGGCTGTGCAAAGAGGCCCCTGAGACAGTCCAGCACATAACAGCAGGGTGTAAGATGCTAGCAGGGAAAGCATACATGGAACGTCATAACCAAGTGGCTGGCATAGTGTACAGGAACATCTGTGCAGAGTATGGACTGGAAGCCCCAAGTTCAAAGTGGGAAGCACCCCCTAAGGTGACAGAGAATGGGCGAGCCAAGATCCTGTGGGACTTCCAGATCCAGACTGACAAGAAGGTGATGGCGAACCAACCGGACATTGTGGTGGTGGATAAACAACAGAAGAAGGCCGTTGTAGTGGATGTAGCAATACCAAGCGATGGCAACATCAGGAAAAAAGAACTTGAGAAGCTAGAGAAATACCAGGGCCTCAAAGAAGAGCTTGAGAAGGCCTGGAAAGTGAAGGCCTCGGTGGTGCCCGTGGTCATTGGGGCACTTGGGGCAGTGACCCCCAAACTGGAGGAGTGGCTACAGCAGATTCCAGGAACAACATCAGACATCTCAGTCCAGAAGAGTGCAGTGCTAGGAACAGCCAAAATACTGCGCAGAACCCTCAAGCTCCCAGGCCTCTGGTAGAGGACCCGAGCTTGGAGTGGGAGACCACCCGCGGAGGGTGAGAGGGGAATTTTTTTTTTTTTATATATATATATATATATACACACATTGCTCCAAAAAATTAAAGGAACACTTTGAAAACACATCAGATTTCAATATATAAAAAAGATATATATATATATAAAATATATATAAAAATAAAAAATTTCAAATTCAAGACAGATTTTTTTACTGGTGCACAAAATGAGCCGTGCATGAACATTATCTTGTTCAAAGAACAAAACCAACACAATGCATGAACTCTCAACAAATTACATACCAGGAAATCAGTGTGACTTCTGCGTCATCACAAATTGTGTTCGGACCTCCGCAGTGGAGGCTCTGCTGAACCCCTGAGACCGACCCACCAAACCCAGGTTAAGAACCACTAGATATACCATTTTGGCCCGAAAATAAGACAATGTTTTTTGCATTGAAAAACACTGAAAAAGTGGGGGTCGTCTTACATTTGGGTTCTAGACAATATACCCATTTTCACTTGTGCGCAACGGTAAGTTAAAGGTTGCTGGTATCGACTCAGTACAGGATGAGGATGCCATCTGCTGTGCCCTCCACTCAGCCCTCTCCCACCTGGAGAGAAGGGACTCGTTTATGAGATTGCTGTTTGTGGACTTCAGTTCTGCATTTAACACCATTGTACCACAGCGACTCATCTGCAAACTCGACAAGCCGGGCCTCAGTATCTACCTCTGCAACTGGCTACTGGACTTCCTCTGTCAGAGGCCTCAGGTGGTACGTCTTGGTGTCAATATCTCAAGCAGCATCACGCTGAGCACGGGGGCCCCCCAAGGCTGCGTGCTCAGTCCGCTGCTCTTCACCCTGCTGACGCATGACTGCACTGCAACTTACAGTAGCAACCACGTGCTGAAATATGCCGACGACACAACTCTGGTGGGTCTCATCACCGGGGGCGACGAGACTCAATCCAGGTCGAAGGTCGACCTTCTGGCCAGGTGGTGCAGGGACAACAACCTCCTGCTGAACGTCGACAAGACCAAGGAGATTGTTGTTGACTTCCGGAAGGGTCACACCCAACACCTGCCACTGACCACTAACGGTGTTGTGGTGGAGAGAGTGAGCAGCACCAGATTCCTGGGGGTGCACATCAGTGAGGACCTCTTCTGGTCCACCAACACCGCATCACTGGCAAAGAAAGCCCAGCGCCGCCTGTACTTCCTGCGGAAACTCAGGCGAGCAAGTGCTCCTCCCGCCATCATGACTACATTCTACCGTGGCACCATTGAGAGCGTCCTCTCCAGTTGTATCGCTGTTTGGGGTGGTAGCTGCACTGAATACAACATGAAGGCCCTGCAGCGCATAATGAACACGGCTGGTAAGATTATTGGTGCTTTGGTCCCTTCCCTGAAGGATCGCCTTGTGGGTGAGATGGGATGTGTATTTACACGATTGTGAGTGATGTGAGTCACCCCGCTCACTCTTTGTTTGATCTTCTGCCCTCTGCGAAGAGGTACAGGAGCCTGCGCTCCCGCACCACCAGACTCACCAACAGCTTCATACTCCAGGCTGTTAGGATCCTGAACTCTCTCCCCCCTTCTGCGTAGCGTCCTGTACTTTTGCGCTATATTCTGACTGTCTGCTGTATGCACACTTGTTCCATTTTTGCTCCTCTTATTTATGTTATTTGTTTATTTATTACTTATTCATCACTCTTATTTATTCATTGTTTGTGCCTTCTTGTTTTTACTTTTTGTGTTGTTTACTTGTATGTATATTGTGTACTATGTCTTGTCACCGTGGGATAGTGGGAACTGGGAACGTAATTTCGATCTGTTTGTGTGTCTTGACATGTGAAGAAATTGACAATAAATCAGACTTTGACTGTCTCAGAAAATTTGAATATTGTGATAAAGTTCTTTATTTTCTGTAATGCAATTAGAAAAACAAATGTCATACATTCTGGATTCACTACAACCCAACTGAAATATTGCAAGCCTTTTATTCTTTTAATATTGCTGATTAAGGCATACAGCTTAAGAAAACTCAAATATCCTATCTCAAAATATTAGAATATCATGAAAAGGTATACTAGTAGGGTATTCAACTAACCACTTGAATGGTCTAATTAACTAGAAACACCTGCAAGGGTTTCCTGAGCCTTGGAAAACACTCGGCTTGGTTCAGTAAACTAAATCACGTATCAAGTATGAGGAAGACTGCTGATCTGACTGCTGTCCAGAGGACCATCATTGACACTATCCATCAGGATTGTAAGACACAAAAAGAGATTTCTCAAAGAGCAAGCTGTTCACAGAGCCCAGTTTCAAAGCACAGCCACAAAAAGTCTGTTGGAAGGGGGAAATGTGTCAGGAAACGCTGCACAACCAAGAGAGATGACCGCAGCCTTAACAGCTCTGTGAAGAAGAGTCACTTCCAGAATTTGAGGGAGCTTCACCGATGCCAGAGTTTGGTCTGCATTTCCGGCAGTAAGTCGGATTCGTTCCCAGTGAGGGTTGGACTACGCCAAGGCTGCCCTTTGTCACCGATTCTGTTCATAATTTATATGGACAGAATTTCTAGGCGCAGCCAAGGTGTTGAGGGGGTCCCGTTTGGGGACCTCAGCATCGCGTCTCTGCTTTTTGCAGACAACGTGGTGCTGTTGGGTTCTTCAGGCCGTGATCTCCAGCTCTCACTGGAGCGGTTCGCAACCGAGTGTGAAGCGGTCAGGATGAGGGTCAGCACCTCCAAATCCGAGTCCATGGTCCTCGATTGGAAAAGGGTGGAATGCCCTCTCCGGATCGGGGATGAGATCCTGCCCCAAGTGGAGGAGTTTAAGTATCTTGGGGTCTTGTTCACGAGTGAGGGGAGGATGGAGCGCGAGATCGAGAGGCGGATCGTGCAGCGTCGGCAGTAATGTGGACTCTGTACCGGTCCGTCGTGGTAAAGAGAGATGTTAGGGTTTGCAGAATATCTTCATCGTATGATTATGTTGGAATGTAACCTGTAATAATTTAACTAGTTTGTCCTGTCTAGACAAAATTAGTTTACCAAAGTGCTAAGATCTTTTCAACTTATTGACTAGCTGCAGAGGAAGCAATCAAAGTTGCTTTGTTTACAGAACGTCGTAAAAGGTCCCCTGCTATGCATGATCAGCAGGGGACCGTCTTCACCTTATCCTGGGTGTTCACACACCCCCACTTTCAACCCCCACTTTCAACCCCACTCTGTTTCTCTCAATAAATAAGCACCTGACGAGGCCTGAGTCAGACTTCATTCGACCATCGCTGTAAGCACAGCGACGAGTGAACTCTCCGCCTGCAGGTGTCTAAAATGACTAACTTGACTCCAGTGTGGTTCTTGCAAAATAAGTTAGAGTGATCACCACCCTAACAAGAGAGCTGAGCCAAAAGGCAAAGCTCTCAATTTACCGGTCGATTTACGCTCCTACCCTCACCTATAGTCACGAGCTATGGGTCGAAAGAACCGAAAGAACGAGATCCCGGATACAAGCGGCGGAAATGAGTTTTCTCCGCAGGATGTCCGGGCTCTCCCTTAGAGATAGGGTGAGAAGCTCGGTCATCCGGGAGAGACTTGGAGTAGAGTCGCTACTCCTCCACGTTGAGAGGAGCCAGATGAGGTGGCTCGGGCATCTCATCAGGATGGACTCCTCCCTGGGGAAGTGTTCCGGGCATGTCCCACCGGTAGGAGACCCCGGGGACGACCCAGGACGCGCTGGAGAGACTATGTCTCTCAGCTGGCCTGGGAACGCCTTGGGATCCCCCGGGATGAGCTGGATGAAGTGGCTGGGGAGACAGAAGTCTGGGAGTCCCTCCTGAAGCTGCTGCCCCAGCGACCCGACCCCGGATAAGCGGAAGAAGATGGATGGATGGTATAATCATTTATTTCCGATGTACTGTAATTATTTTCTTTATGAAAACTAAATTTAGTGTTCAAAAAGTATTTTTTCAAATTTGAGTCAAAAAGTCTTTTTTCAAAATTGATTCTTGAAAAAGAGGGGGTCGTCTTATATTCGGGGCAATACAGTACAGGGGAGAGAGAGAGCGAGAGAAAGAGAGAGATGTCCTCATGTACCTTTTAGACAATATGCAGCCCTCCTAATCTTAAATCTAAGGAAACTCTTTGTGTGGCCAGAATCTCGATCCAGCTGCCATTTTACCTGTACAGTTTGACACCAGCCTCCCTCTCCATCTCAGCCCACAGTTCATAGCTTTCACCCATCATTTGTGTGTAGAAGTCCTCCTCGTAAGCCTTACGGATTATACGGGTTTGGCCATGGGAGCTCCCTCGAGTGTGAGGTAGAGTAAACTAAAATCAGAAAAACATGGGGAAAAAATTATAGTTGGGGTGGGATGGGTGAAACAATTGCTCAGTTGCAAGAAGTATGTACTATTAAATAAAGGCAACAGAATAATATTTCCCCTTACTGTTAATTATTTCAGTCCTAAATGCAGGGTCACAGACAAAATGTTTGATTTTAGTAAGAATGCAGATGAGTTCTCAGTTGGGGTTGTGGGTTGCATCGAGCAGTCTCTTTCTTTCAGTCAGTTTCTTTGATCAAATCAGTGCTTAGTGTAAATGATACAAATAGGATTTATGGAATTCAAAACGCTGTCTTTGGCAACTTGATGAAAGGAAAGTGCAAATAGTACACAACACAGTGAGGTTAGCTCTTGAACATCTCATTGTAGCTGTCGAAACAAATGATCTTAAGGTCTAGGGTTGGCTACTTTTCCACATCTGCCAAAAGGATTGAAAAATGCAGCAGCTTGTGATCAATATTGACACAAATAAAAAGGTAACACTGTTACATCACCGATTCATCATCCCACAGGGTCTGCGCCTGTGGGGACCATGGTCATGAGATGCTATGGTGGGTGTCCCTTATTAACTTCATATATGAACAATGGCAATACTAATTGTATATAAATAAGAACGTCACCAGACGTTTGCAAACTGTTCCGACAGCTCATTCATTCAACTCATAGGGTGGGGCCCATGGTCATGAGATCCCATGGTGGGTGTCCCTTATTAGTTAGTTTCACGAGAAAAATGGCAATCCTAATTGTATATACCGTTTTTTTCCGTGTATAGTGCGCAAAATTTTACTAATTTATTGTCCTAAAATCCGGGGTGCGCATTATACATGGGTACAAAAAAAAAAAAAAAAAATTTTTTTTTAAAATTTTTTTTTTTTTTTTTTTTAAGTCCCAATGATCGTCACACACGCAGGGAGGCAATGGGTCCCATTTTTATAGTCTTTGGTATGGTCTTAACTAGGCTGGATGTAATTTTTTTTGTTGGCGTTGATTTCTCCGACTGCCCGTAAACGCACCACCGCGCTTCGTGCGCGCACGGGACAGCAAACGAGCAGGTGATCGAGCAAGCGTCTGATACGAGAGCATTGCGGTCGCATGGAGCGTGTTTGAAGTGAACAGCAGAGAAGAAAGGAACAAGGCAAAGTGTTGTGAAATAAAATGCACAGAACGGATGCGCAAGACACGTCAGCTATATAAAGAGCGAGAGTTGTTTTCTTCCTATTAGTTTCAATTCACAGTTTAATTAGCAGTTTCAATCAGCAAATAACAAAATGCGTATTACAGGTAATATTTTATTTCACAACACTTTGCCTTGTTCCTTTGGTCTCTGCTGTTCATCCTAAAACACAAAGGCGCTCTTTAAGCGATGCGACAGTGAGCGCCCGGCGCGCTGCGGTTGCGCGACCGCACCAAATTAAGCTCCCTGCGCAGTGCGCACTGAGGTCCACTTAAATTTTAGAAAGTACATCAGGACTTTAAAAATATCTTCTAAATTTCAGCGACGGCTCTGTCACACTAATCGACCAGCGCGGTGCAGTTGGGCGGTCGGCGGCGCGCTACGGTTGAGCGTTCTCTCGCGCACTCTCTCTCTCGCTCTCTCTCGCTCTCGCACACACGCAAACCGGATATCATACGGAGGCCGCCATTACAGATGCGCAGAACGGATGAGCAAGACACGTCAGCTATATAAAGAGCGAGAGTTCAGTTCTCTACCTAAATCCGTATTACAGGTAATATTTTATTTCACAACACTTTGCCTTGTTCCTTTCTTCTCTGCTGTTCACTTCAAACACGCTCCATGCGCACGGAGCGCGGTGGTGCGTTTATGGGCAGTCGGAGAAATCAACGCCAACAAAAAAAATTACATCCAGCCTAGTTAAGACCATACCAAAGACTATAAAAATGGGACCCATTGCCTCCCTGCGTGTGTGACGATCATTGGGACTTAAAAAAAAAAAAAAAAAAAAAATTTTTTTTTTTAAAAAAAATTCATAAAAATTGGGTGCGTATTATACATGGGTACAAGCTTTTTTCCAGCATCAGCATGCCATTTTTAGGGGTGCGTACTATACATGGGGGCGCACTATACACGGAAAAAAACGGTAAATAATAACGTCACCAGACATTTGCATACTGTTCCGACAGCTCATTTATTCAACTCTTTTATTCTCTGCCATGCTGATTTTTGAAAGAAATAATCAGGCTTAATATTCATTGATATGAACATAAATTTAATATTCTCCATGCAGCTTAACATCATCAACACATGCTTAGATGAATGCTTCTTGGATTTGTGGCATGGCATCGAAGTATTTTAGTGTAATGTTACTGTGTGGAAAAGGAGGTAAAGTGGAACTCAAAATCTGCATCATGGTCAAAATCTTTTTAATGAAAACCACCTCCTAGCTGTGGGAATGCGAGAACCTATTGGCGACTGACTACTTTGAGTTATCAGTTTTCCGATACAAGATAAAGAAAGGCAGCTGTTGATTGGTTTGATATGATACGCCATTACTGCACTGGTTACAGCAATAGAGACTACATTTCCACAGTTCTGTTCATTCTGAAACTCAGAATTGTGCAAAGATCAACATCATAAGTTATTCAATAACGTTGTTCAGAAAAAAAAATTGGCATTCTACATTGGATTGATTTATGATTTAATTAAAACACTATTTAAAAGCAGAATTTAGTGTATGCCGAATGCTTAAAAATTAATAATAATAGATTATTCAACAATATATTATTATTATTGATTATTCTTATACAAACACAACTACTCAATGCGTACTCAATAGGGATGGGCGATACCAATGATTTTGGAATCGATCCGATACCAAGTATTTCCTACCCAAAATACCCGATATTCGATCCGATATCGATACCGGAAGTGTAATTTCCCGCCAAAAACAATTTAAATGCAGTGGCATTCTTGCTCTTGGAGAGTCATCTATTGAATGTTGTGGAAAAAAGTATTACGTCATGTACATGAATTATTAACCTTTTTAGACATTAGTGCATTAGTGGAAGATGCATATTAATAGTATAACTAATAAAAAGGAGCTATTCTTTACTTTTTTCTCTCTCTCTCTCTGTTGATGGGGAAAAGTTTTGTCTTTTAGTATAATCTAAAAAGAGACATGGTACCAACAGAGATGCAGGGCTTAATCGTCATGAGCAGCAAAACTATCAATTTGTAAAGCCACTGGATACTTACATTTAATATTGTAATACTTTAGTGTTGTTTATAGGAAGTGGAGTTACAAATAAAACGTATGGCGTTCGACCACAAATTGAAAAGGGGAAAACTTTATTTATAAATGACTGACTAAAGCGTAGTAATTATTGCTTCAAATAGCACATCAACCACAAATGCTTACGATTTTTGGTTAGCACCTGATACCTGGATATGTCTTGCCTTTCTGAAACGCTGCTTCTAAGGTACTTTGATACCTTAGCCTCCCTCGGTGTGGCTGCAGGGTTTTCCGTCGCTGCCTTAGTGTCTGCGGCACGTTTCAACTGCAGCTCTTCATGAACCGTGGGGTGAATTTTGCTTAAATGTTTTGTCAAGTTTGTGGTGTTGCCACAATATTTAATTGTTTTGTGACATATTTCACATTTTGCCTCGTTGTTATTAAGTAAAATATAATATCCCCAAACCAGACTTCTCTTGCGTTCGGACTGGGCCGCCGCCGTGGCCATGCTTGTTTGTGTTTGTTTGGATTGGAACGGGGGGCGGAGGAGGAGGGCTTGGCTTGTGAGAAAAGGGGGCGGGAGCAGAGCAGAGCAGGACACGCCGGTGCAGCAGGCGGAAGGAAAAGTAGTGCTAGCACGAGTGCAAGTCGTCAAATTGGAGCAGAAAAAAAATGAGGAAAAATATAATTAAATAATTGTAAGTATCGATATTTTAGCTAGGGAGATCGATACTAAAAAATGAGCAGCCTGGATCGATATATCGATATTTTGGTATCGATCCGCCCATCCCTAGTACTCAACCCATGCAACAGAATCCCCATCCCTCATCCACAGCATGCATGCATGCGCAACATGATACAACTAAGGAGAGAAAAGTTGTTGTTTTTTTCGACGTTGAAATTCAGCTTGACGAAAAACCAAGTCCTCAAACTGTCACGGGTAGTTGCAACAATATATCGTAAGACACACCTGCTCAAGGAGAAGAGTTTTCCTTTTCCTTTTCACCAGCTGGTAAGATGTAAAAGATCCTTGGATTCCAGCACCGATTACGATGTAGTCATAACACTCAAACGTAGACATCGTGGATAAATAAACTGCAACACTGAAGTTTGCTGACTTCTTCAACGCCGCTAGCGCCACCCTTTAAAGTGACAGTAGGTGGAGTAAAAGTGAAATATTCAGTTATATTTCTCATGAACTGTCAGTTGGGCAAAAACAACGTCCAGCATGAGGTTGCCTCGACGCCCAACTCCAAGGGAATTTGTCTTCAAGAGTTGATCGGGGACATTCTCAAGTGTGTTAGCTCAGATTGAGCTAGTCCTTATTTATACAGAGAAATTACCTGCAGCTATTCATTTTGGACTGACCACATGAACTGTCAGTGCAGTGGTGGGATAGAGCAACACTGTCATCTATTGGTAAAAATACAGTACTACTAGAGGAGGCCATTTTCCATCTGTGTTATACATTTATTTACTTCCGCAGATCGCATGAAAACGTAGACAAATGTACAAGATGGTGCAAATTGTATTCTGCAGTACAATGGTGGACTATAGAGGACTATTGAGGGCTGATTAATGATCGCCAGAAAGCATATAATAGTTCTTATCATGAATCATGACATTGATAAATACACTGCAGCATTATGGGGTTGGTCTTGAACTGTCTCGAAAAGGCAGTTTGTCAGGTTAGATCAGGGGTGGGCAAACTACGGCCCGCGGGCCACATCCGGCCCACGGGACCGTTTAATCCGGCCCGCCAACCCTGAACAAATTGTATTATTAAACTTTTTTTTTTTTTTGTCATTTTGCCTGCAATGACTGCGTTTTCCCGGTAGATGGCGAAGCGCTCGCCTGCGCATTTACTACCGGAAGCCGTGTCAGAAAGCTCGGTGCACACTCACAAGTGCGTGTACGTACTCAGTAGTACGGACTTGGCGCACTCTCGCTCTATTCGTATCAGTCCCGAATTTAGAGCGTGGGCTTTGACTACAGCATTCTTATAATTCGCGCGCTGAGCTTTCAGATGCAGTTTTGCGCTAAAGCCACCCACAAACCTTCCCCTGGAATCCTTCCATTAAAATGAGTGGCCCGAAAAAAAGGAGTGCCGAGTGTTTAAAAAAGAGTGGCCAATTTGGCTCGACGTACGCGACGTGACGTTCAGCCACATCAACATCAGCCCGTCACAGATCAAGGTAAACGGACCAACACCTCGGATCTCGCCTAAGAATTGCCACAACAAATTTTACTCCAGACTATGACGCACTAGCAAAAAAGGGACACCAACAACACTGTTCCCACTGAAAATGAACGGGAGGCTCTCAAGTTTATTGTAAAAAAATGCATTTTGAATATGATTTGTACACATAGCAGGGATTGAAACTAGCGACCATTCTCATTTTCAAACAATGCAGGATGCTCAAGGACATTGATGCACCACCTATTTGCGACTAATCTTAACCTGTAAAGTTCTTAAGGCTTACTTTAAGCAAGTGTTTCCCGTTTCCTCACCTCTGTTACCAGGTGTTTGCGAGTTAAAACTCTGCTCTGATTTTCAGATACCCCTCACCGTGTTGCTGTTTTGATTAGTTTATTTGGATGTATGCTTTCACCGATTCTTCAAGATGATATATTTGGTCAGAATGTTTGCCGTTTGATGTGATCTCATGAGATAAACATCTTTCATTAATCTGACCTGCAGGCATTGAAGTGATGGAGATTGTTATTCATAATAACAGTGTCGTATTTTATGAGAATCACTGATAGCAGTTTTTTAGTGATTTTTTTTTTTTTTAATGCTGTTAATAAATGCATTTGTTTTCAAAAAACTTGTTTGGAATATCCATGCTTTACTACCTACTAAAGGCCAAGATCTTTTATGCAATGACCTTTACAGGTCGCTTATATGACTTCACACAACGCCTACGTCCATCTGCTCCTGGTCCGGCCCTCCGGTCCAAATTTAGAACCCAGTTCGGCCCGCGAGTCAAAAAGTTTGCCCACCCCTGGGTTAGATGGTAGGTAGTTCGACACTGTACACTGTACAGTACAGTCCTCGGGGGGCCGAATCCCTACATGTTTTCCAAGTTTCCCTAGTTAAACACACCTGATTCAATTAATCAGGCTCCTGCTGAAAGTGAGGACGAACTGGACATTTGAATCAGGTGTGTTTAACAAGGGAAACTTGGAAAACATCTAGGGATCCGGCTCCCGAGGAAAGGAGTTTGACACCCCTGCTGTACAGTGTATACAGTTGCGGTTTTTGGCATGGACAGCATGGGCGGGCTGCCCGGGGCGGCATTTTTGGTATGTCACGTGGGTGGCACAACAATACAACTTCCCCCCCTCCTGGGTCCTGATTAAGGCAAAGGGCCACCAGTTTGACACACACTTCTGAAATAGCCAATTTGCTCAATTTGGCTTTCACTATATATTATTGTCATTTCCAGTTCAAATGTAAGTGTGATTTTAACAAGAATAGTGTCACACCCTTAGGGTTTGTGGATTGTTATTGTCTTGTGTTGTATTGTCACTTCCTGTTTTATTTTGATAAGTAACTCTTCTCTCGTTTCAGTTCGTGGGCCCTTCCTCTGTGCGTCAGTCTGATTGTCTTCCCTGATCCTAATTGTGTGCACCCGTGCCCGTGCTCCTAAATGTGTGCACCTGTGCCCTTACTCTTCTGTGTGTATTTAGTCAGTATTTTATTATTTTAGTCAGTCAGTATTTTGTCTTGTGCCAGTGCATCTTGTCGTGTCAGGAGAACTAGCGATCACGTAAGCTGAAAGATACTTTTGAATACATTGTCTAGTTTTTTTGAGTACCGTGATTTTCCATGCAAAATACGCCCCCGTGCATAATACGCAAATATGGCATGTCGATGCTGGAAAAAAGCCTGTACCCATGTATAATACGCACCCAAATTTTGACTCTTACTTAAGTCCATAAACGTAAAATTATTTCAGAAAAAAGATCATCTTTGGGAACAACCGGATGTTATTCTGCCGGTCAGTATCACTGCGCATGCGCTAGCAAACTCGATAGCGAAGAAATGTTTCGGATTTGTGTAGGGTACATTGTGACAGCAAACGAGCAGGTGATCGAGCAAGCGTCTGATATGAGAGCATTGTGTTCGTATGGAGCGTGTTTGAAGTGAACAGCAGAGAAGAAAGTAACAAGGCAAAGTGTTGTGAAATAAAATATTACCTGTAATACGCATTTTATTTGCTGATTGAAACTGCTAATTAAACTGTAAATTGAAACTAATAGGTAGAAAACTGAACTCTCGCTCTTTATATAGCTGACGTGTCTTGCGCATCCGTTCTGCGCATACTGTCATGGCGGCCTCCGTATGATATCCGGTCTGTAATGGAGATTAAAAAATATTAACAAACAATATTTGACAATAACACACCATCAAGGATCAAATGATGTGTCGTCAATTATGAATTTTACTGACTAAGTGTGTTGGGGAGGATGGTTGAATGCGATGCGCGATTGACAACAAACAAGAAGAAAGGTGATTTCAAGTTTTATTTCGAGGGAGATTTTCTTCAAAAATTGTTGTACCCATGCATAATGCGCACCCCAGATTTAAGGACAATAAATTAGTTAAATTTTGCGCATTATGCATGGAAAATCACGGTACCTGTTTATTTCTTGATTCACAAAGAGAACTATTTAGTTAGTTTGCTTTTTTTGCCTGGATTTCCCTCTTCGAGGTGATTTTGATTTTTGTCGGATCTCGCCGGTCAAAAGGAATTCCTGAGTTTTTTTTGTCACTGCATCCGAGTCCTCTCCTTGTTCCTAGCCTGACAAATACCAAAATCCGTTCCAGAAGGCGGTTCGAGAAGCCAATCAGTCGAATTCCAATTATATTACATTAGATTGCATTACAAATAATGGAAAAGATGTTAATCCGTTTAAGACAACAACAACAAAAAACGCCTTTTTAAAGCATTTTTGAATCGTTCGTTGGTGAACGGGAAATCAAAGTCAAAGTCTGCTTTATTGTCAACATCTTCACATGCCGAGACACACAAAGAGATCGAAATTACGTTTTCCCTATCCCACGGTGACAAAACATATTACACGATAGACATACAAGTAAACAACAAAATATAAAAAACAAGAAGGCATAAATAATAAGAGTAACAATAAATAATAAATAAATAGATAACACAACGAATAAAAGCCAGTGTGCATACAGACAGTAAAAGTACAGGACGCTACGCAGAACGGGGAAGCGAGTTCAGGATCCTGACAGCCTGGAGTATGAAGCTGTTTGAGAGTCTGGTGGTGCGGGAGCGCAGGCTTCTGTACCTCTTCCCAGAGGGCAAAAGCTCGAACAAAGAGTGAGCGGGGTGACTCACATCACTCACAATCGTGGTCGCCTTGCGGGTGAGATGGGAGGTGTAAATGTCCTTCAAGGAGGGGAGCGAAGCACCAATAATCTTACCAGCCGTGTTCACTATGCGCTGCAGGGCCTTCAAGTTGTGGTCAGTGCAGCCGCCACCCCAAACAGCAATACAGCTGGAGAGGACGCTCTCAATGGTGCCGCGGTAAAATGTAGTCATGGCGGCCGGAGGGGCGCTCGTTCGGCTGAGTTTCCGCAGGAAGTACAGGCGGCGCTGGGCTTTCTTAGTCAGTGATGCGGTGTTGGTGGACCAGGAGAGATCCTCACTGATGTGCACCCCCAGGAACTTGGCGCTGCTCACTCTCTCCACCACAGCACCGTCGATGGTCAGCGGCAGGTGTTGGGTGTGACCCTTCCGGAAGTCCACAACAATCTCCTTGGTCTTGTCGACGTTCAGCAGGAGGTTGTTGTCCCTGCACCACGTGGTCAGAAGGTCAACCTCCAGCCTGTATTGAGTCTCGTCTCCCTTGGTGATGAGACCCACCAGAGTCGTGTCGTCAGCAAACTTCACTATACGGTTGTCGCTGTAGGTTGCATTGCAGTCATGCGTCAGGAGGGTGAAGAGCAGCGGACTGAGCACACAGCCTTGGGGGGCCCCCGTGCTCAGCGTGATGCTGGCGGAGATTTTGTCGCCAACACGTACTACCTGTGGCCTCTGACAGAGGAAGTCCAGTAGCCAGTTGCAGAGATAGGTACTGAGGCCCAGCGTGTCAAGTTTGCTGATGAGGCGTTGTGGCACAATGGTGTTGATGGCAGAACTGAAGTCCACAAACAGCAATCTCACATACGAGTCCCTTCTCTCCAGGTGAGTGAGGGCCGAGTGCAATTCACGACTCGTTCGTGAAGTTTTACGGCGAAATTACGTCCTTTTCTTCGTTTTGTTTTACGGCGAGGTGGCACCAACTTCAATGGGCATTACCGACACCTGCTGGTTGAAGTTATATGAACGGAAAAAAAGAACGAATCACTTTAGAAAGTGATCCGTTCACTCTCGTTCACTGAAAAGATTCGTTCTTTTTTAACGGATCGTTCACTCATGAGCCAACACTACCCCCACACAAAGAAAATTGCGCTGCAAAGCGGTTTTAGCACTGTTTATCACTGTGAATTGGCAATTTAACTCGGACCTTCAGGGAAATTGGCAATTTAGCGCCCGCTTTAGCTGCACACCGGGTGCCCATGCTTGCTAAGAAGTTGTGCACAGAAACTGAATGACAAGGGGAAATGCCAGGAAAGGGGACGCGCGGGGAAATAAGTAGTGATTAAAATGACAATCCACGGTATAGTGCACCATTATTAGTGGGCCATTGTCAATCACATCTCAATTTCTTCCCCAAACCATCATGTATAATATATGTTACATAATGTGTGTTATAATATTATAAATACAGGCCTAAATCTGTTTATCTGTTATCTGTTTATTTATTATTTATTCATCATTCTTATTGTTTATTGTTTGTGCCTTCTTGTTTTTATATTGTGTCGTTTACTTGTATGTCTATCGTGTAATATGTCTCGTCACCGTGGGATAGAGAAAACGTAATTTCGGTTTCTTTGTGTGTCATGACATGTGAAGAGATTGACAATAAAGCTGACTTTGACTAAAATTACTGCACATTTACTGAATTGTGCCAAATGGGTGATACAAAGTATAACGTCCGTTCATGGACGTATGGAGACTTCCACCCATCCATTATCTGTACCCCTTCTCCCCACGGGGGTCGCGGGCGTGCTGGGGCCTATCCCAGCCGTCATCGGGCAGTAGGCGGGGGGACACCCTGAACCGCTTGCCAGCCAATTGCAGGATACACAGAGAGGATTATCTGCACTCGCACCTACGGGCAATTTGGAGTGCTCAATTGGGCTACCAAGCATGTTTCGGGATGTGGGAGGAAACCCACGCGGGCACGGGGAAAACATGCAAACTCCACACGGGGAGGGCCGGAGCTGGAATCAAACCCGCACCCGCCTAACTGTGAGGCGGACGTGCTAACCAGTGCGTCACCTTTCCGCCCATAGATGATTATTGATTGTGAAGTAGTAAATTTTGAACCTCTTCCTAATCGATTGTATTTTTGGTGTCAAATTAAATCTATTTTGGAAGCTTCATTCCTTGTGCCAACAGTACTTTTTGTTTCCCACGAGATGTTGCAAGGAACGACTGGGTTATCGCAGTAGAAATATTCCGATCAAAATGTCAACCATATAGTCTCGTCGTGAACGTTTGACAAGAAATACAATTTACAACACTGTGCGCTGCTCAAAGGGTAACGTATTGTTGTTAAAACCATGTTGGTATAAGGCAGAATTGGCTAATTTGTCTACATTTGTGTACTGTTATATACGCACTGTATTAATAACCGTTATTAATAACGAAAATTACACTAGACTCAGTGACTATTTACCTTCTTGACGTTAGCGCATCTGCTCCACTGCGCATGCTCGGCCGGCAATTCGCGGTTGAGCCAAAGGGGAGAGGATGTTGCTAGCACCCAGTGTGGAGGCACTGCCGTTTTCACAATAACATCATCTAAATTTGCATCTTTGCTTACCTTTTCAGTGGATCATATTGCAAACGATTCTGGGAGTCGTGCATCTTGGATCGCATCCTCTTATTTGGCGGTTATATTTTGAGACTACGTCCTTTGTTGACAATGGAAGCGGATCGGTTTGCAGATTTACAGGGCTCGTTTTTGCAGGAGCAGAAACAAGAATCATTGCTGGCCAGCTAGGCCGCGGATGGGGGGTTTGTACCAAACAACAGGCGTGTTTGGACACAAAATACGCCATATTGTATTGCTCTTACCGTTAAAGGGTAGTTCGAAGACTCCCGTGTGTTAAAACGCGATTGTCGCTCAGTTTTGTTTTTGCGTGGTACCTAAGAAGCTAACGAATCCGCTCGCCCTGCAACCTTGACTGCCTGACGTCGTCGTTAGCCCATTAGCCGGCTAACGATAGCCAGCGTTTCTTGGGCAGTCCGTTGTTCAAATCATTTTAAAATACGTAAACGGGCATTGCTGGCGTTGTTGGACTGACACCCATTATCAAGTGTCCAGTGACAATTTGGATTGCCCATTTAACTTGTTACGTTTGCCCTGGATGAATGTGGAACAAAATGGAGACCCCGACGATTGTGTACGATTTGGATACATCTGGGGGCTTAATGGAGGTAAGGTTTCTTGGCCCAAACGCTCAGTTTACATTCTAGTACTATTAAAAATGCAAATATGTAATCGTTTATATTTTCAGCTTCCTATTTCATTGTACATTTCCTAGCAATCTATAGTAGTCTTGCTGTTGGAAGGGGTTAACGAGGCCACAGGAACCCTTCAAGCCTTGCTTGGAATGGCAACCGTGGACATATGCTATACTCTATGTACAAATTAGTGAAGTATACTGGAAAGTAGTGACCGATTGGTGCAAACTACATCTACAGCAAATTCAGACACTTCTGGCGCCCCCAAAGTCTGAGGAGGTTGAAAAGAGAAGTCGGAAGTTGGGGAGAGACGTCCGTAGAAGCGGCAGGGCCACCAACCACGACACCTGCGATAGTTGCAGAGAAGGAGGGGATTTGTTGTGTTGTGATCATTGCCCTGCAGCGTTCCACCTCCAGTGCTGGTAAGTTGTCATTATTTTGCTCTAAAACCAATTGCACTTGATCAAACTCATTAAGAACATCATGTACAGTAATAGTTCTACTTACGACCTTAAATGTGGTGTCGTATCCTCGTAGCACTTCGCATATTATTTCTATTTGTGTCAATTTGTCAAGTGGCCCCATCATGACTCTTTCAATTTTACCTATTTTATATCATGTTCAACACAGAGCATCTTAATCCATCCTTTATTAATAGTAACTTTGAGAAATATGCTTTGTCGGAACCTCAATATTTATGTCAAACACTTATCTACACATTCAAAGGGCTGCACGATATAACAAAAAATAATGTCATTGCGATGATGGTACGTGAAATACGCTCATCGCAAAGACGTGCAATAAGTTTTATCAAAAACTGATAACTGACTTATTGACTGATTGTTTCCTCATTTGGCATAGCAACCCACCCCTGAGTGAAGAGATGCTTCCTCCAGGAGAATGGATGTGCCACCGCTGCAATGTTCGAAAAAAGGTGTGTTGTAGATCAGATTTGGCCCTCTACCAAATCTCTTTGCACTGCTGGTAGGCTTCAGACAAAACAAAATTTTGATGAAGGTTTAATGTTTTTCTTATGATCTTTTTCAGAAGCGAGAGCACAAGTCTGAACAAACCAACGGCCTGCTGGAAAAGTCTTCTGTTAATAAACGTGCTTCATCTCCAGCTATGGAGCTGGAGCTTGGCACTGGCCCACTGCGTCTTGATGGCCTTCCCCCAGGGGCTGGAGCAGCAGGGCCTGGTCTTCGCGTGGCCCAGGTACGCCTCTTGGACCGTAGGAGTAGCAGCAGGCCAAGCAGCCGGCCAGGCACGCCAACTTCCAATACTTCGTCGACCCCTACCCCCTCAGAGGAGCAGAATGATGGAGAAGAGGAGGCGCCTGAGGATGATGTTCAGGGCACAGAGCTGGAGAATACTGTATTATCTTCTCCAGTACCACGTCTTCTCAAGAGGCCCTTTCAGCTGCTCATAGCAGCCGCTTTGGAGAGAAATCCTACACAGTTCCAGCTACCTAGCGAACTTACATGTACCACTGCATTGCCAGGTTAGTCAGTACCTAAAAAGCATTGTCAAATGAAAGTCAGCTAATGCTTTTAATACATACATACATACATACATACGTACGTACGTACGTACGTACGTACGTACGTACGTACGTACGTACATACATACATACATTTTCTGTACCGCTTAGTCCCTACGGGGGTCGCGGGCGTGCTGGAGCCTATCCCAGCCGTCATCGGGCAGTAGGCGGGGGACACCCTAAACCGGTTGCCAGCCAATCTCAGGGCACACAGAGACAAACAACCATACGCACTCGCACCCACACCTAGGGACAATTTGGAGTGCTCAATCGGCCTACCAAGCATGTTTTTGGGATGTGGGAGGAAACCGGAGTGCCCGGAGAAAGCCCACGCGGGCCCGGGGAGAACATGCAAACTCCACACAGGGAGGGCCGGAGGTAGAATCGAACCCGCACCCTCCTAACTGTGAGGCGGACGTGCTACCCAGTGCGCCACGAGCCGCCCATGTAATACAATAATATTCAATTATGATTTCGGTTGGGCCAATTTTTTTTTAAATCAAGGAATGTAGCTAGGTCATACACAGTGTATCAACAGGTTTTGGTGTCAATTTTGCGTTTCAAAGTTGAAATGGATGTTTTCCCCCCCAGTATCTTACCACTGTAATGGGTTTTAGCATTGTCAGCTATGTGGGTAGGCTATGCATGTGTTACATTCACAGTATCAAACACTGTAGGAAGTTTTGTTATCTTTGTGATAACCCTCTGCATCTCTTGAATGCAATTTAAAACTGACAAGCTGGGCCTCTCAGGGTATTGGTTCTGGGCCCAAAATTAAATAGCATTGTTGTAATAGGTTTATCACTTCTACAAAGTTTGGTAACAAACATGTTATCTGTGTTCAGGCAGCAGTAAACGAAGGAAAAAGGAGGAATTGCTTGGCAGGCCATTCAGGCGACCGCAATATGAACTAGATCCGAATGGTCTGGTGCCGTTACCAGTCAAAGTCTGTTTTTCATGCAACAGGTATTCTGATATACCATAATATGTACTGACATATAAATAGATCTCTTATATTCTTGATTGTTTTGCTGTCTTTGTGTTTTATTACTCGGTGTAGAAGTTGCAGGTTGGCTCCCTTGATACAGTGCGACTACTGTCCTCTCCTGTTCCACACGGACTGTCTAGACCCACCACTTACAGCTTTACCTGCTGGTAAATGGATGTGCCCAAATCACGTTGAGCATTTAGTGGTGAGTGGCGTAGAACTGCAAATAACATCTTCTGGTTAAATACAATGCTTAGCTTTGTGTGTTTTTTTTGTGCATTTTTGGTTGCTTAGCTAAATCAGAGAAGCCTTAGCCTGTCCAGTCGGTGTCAGCTTTTCGATGACTTTCAAGACAGAATGTCCCAACATGCAGTCAAGTTGGACTTTCTTCGCAGAGTCCATCGGCAGTTTTCACCAAACTGTCGGACCACTCAGCAGTGCAACAAAAAGACTATCAAGGTAGACTGTGCCACAGTACAATGTGTGTTTTTGCATATGTTCAGATAAACTGGTATATTTCTGAAGTTCCTAAATTGTTGTCCATCTTCTACAATTGTTTTTGTAACAATTGCGTTTTTGTTTTCAGGTACCAGATGCCATCAAGTCCCAGTACAAGAATCCACCCTCCATTCTACATCCTGCAGGGGTGCGCCAATTGGAGTTAGTTTGTAATGGTCCCCCTGAACATCACTCCTCAAAGCACCTCACCACAGATGCTGAACAGCAGGAGGTAAGATTCCAATTGTATTCAAATAAAATGAGGTTCAAATTGTTGACACTATTAGTACCGTAATTTTCTGACTAAAAGTCGCACCGGAGTATAAGTCGCACCAGGCATAAAATGCCCAAAAAAACGAAAAAAAACATATAAGTCGCATTTTAGGGGGCAATTTATTCGACAAAATCCAACACCAAGAACAGTCATGAACGAGCAACAACAGGCTAAACGATAGCTATGCTAACGTGACATAAACACAAACTAAGAGCTGAGAACGGCCCTGACTTAAATTCAGAGTTATTCAAAAAACGATTACATAAATAACACGTTAATAAAACCATCTGCGTCACTCCAATTCATTAAATCCATCAATCGTCCTTTGTCAACAATGCGTGCGCGCCGCTGACGGCTCTTGAACTTCAAAATATTCCACAGGCCCATATAACGATATATAAATTATATACCAAATAACTATTATATAAGCAATAATGTTATCAAACCATCTGCTGCTAACGTCCAACGCTGCGCCTTCGCTTCTCTTCCGGGGGGGGGCGTAGTCGGACGTCAAACGCTGCGCGTTCGCTTCTCTTCCGGGGGTGGGAGGGCGCTAATGAGACGTCAAACGCTTTGTGTGGCGGGCTCCATCTAGCGTGGAAACTGAAAAGTGCAACTTGAGTTGCACTCGAGCTCAAGTTGCACTCGAGCTCAAGTTGCACTCGACAATAATAAAATAATAAGATGGAATCAAAATGATTTTTTTTCCTCATATATATCGTATATACGCACTTAAAAGCTTTTCATTTTCTTTTAAATTCTCTCAAAAAATAAAGGTGTACCTTAATACCGTATTTTCCGCAACATAAGGCGCGTCGGGTTAAAAGGGGCAGACTTGATCCCAGGGGGTTTTCTGTACTTAGTCCACACGTAGGACGCACCCCGCATTATAGGGCGCATGCATGCCATGACTCACGGTAAAGATGTCATAGGGGCAAGGCAGTCCGTTCCATTGTACTTTACTCTACTATTTAATGATGTATTGTACTCACATTGTTAATCGATATTAATACGCAAATCCATCAAAATCCTCATCTTCTGTACCCAAATTAAACGGTTTGGCAAGTTGTCATTGTCTCATTGTGGTCACGTTGCTCTTCTGCAATGACCCTGGCTTACCAAAAAGCTCTAATTGTGCCTCGTAAGCATGTCTCTTTGTCTCTGTCATTTTAGCGGGTTCTAATGCTGTTTTCGTTGCACAAACAATAGTACCGTTTTTTTTCCATGTATAATGCGCCCCCATGTATAATACGCACGCTAAAAATGGCATGTCGATGCTGGAAAAAAGTGGCTCTGTATGGGAGAGAAGTTGAAGAGGAATAGAAACACCCTTGGAAACCAAAACTTGCCCCTCGTCGTGACTCGGAGCCGCAACAAATGTTTCAGATTTGTTTAGGGTACATTGTGACAGCAAACGAGCAGGTGATCGAGCAAGCGTCTGATACGAGAGCATTGCGTTCGTATGGAGCGTGTTTGAAGTGGACAGAAGAGACAAAAGGAACAAGGCAAAGTGTTGTGAAATAAAATATTACCTGTAGTACGCATTTTGTTATTTGCTGATTATATTAAACTATCACATTCATTGTCAGTCAAGAAGAGGACTATTTGCATCGGATCCATAGTGCGCATGCGCAGTGATACTGCCTCCGTATGACGTCCAGTCCGCGATGGAGATCAAAAACCAAACAATATTTGACAATAACACAGGTTTCTGTTCCTGTCTTTGGTAATGTCACCCTGTCTTTTTGTTCCACGTCTTTGTCGGTCAGTCCTGTTGTTGGTTTTGTTAGAGAGTTATGTTAGTTTACCAAGTCTGTGTTTTGAGTTACTCCAATGAACCCTGGTCCAAGCTGCACTTGGTCGCCCTGCTCCTTTCCACACTCCATCCGTGACAAGATTTTCTTCAAAAATTGTTGTACCATGATTTTCTTACAAAAATTTTTTTTTAAAGAAATTGTACCCATGTATAATGAGCACCCCAAATTTTAGGACAATAAATTAGTTAAATTTTGCGCATTAAACATGGAAAAAAACGGTATTTATTTATCAATGGCGGCGGACGTACGTATGCTACGTGTTATGTACAGTCCACTGATTGGTTTAACGCTCCGATCTACGTGAAACGTAATGTCCTCTGATTGGTTCATCGGGTCTACATATTACGTCTGTACATTACAACTCTGTGTGGCGGAATAAACACAAAACAACTTTCCAGATTTTGGGATTCAGTCCACTCACAAGCCTCACCTTATTAAAAGGCGCACCTTTGTTTTTGGAGAAAATTAAAGGCTTTTAAGTGCCCCTAATGGTGCAGAAAATACCGTAGTTTGTTTTTTGGTTTAGATCTAACAAATTTACTACCGTAATTTTCGGACTATAAGTCGCGTTTTTTTTCATAGTTTGGGTGGGGCAGCGACTTGTGTTTTTTTTTTCTTTGTATCGATATATCGTATCGTGACAAAACCCGCGATTTACACCCCTATAATTTATATATCAAATAACTATTATATAAGCAATAATGTTATTAAACCATCTGTGCACTGTAAATCACTAAATCCATCGATCAAATTCCTCGTCCTTTGTCAACATCGCCGCGCCTGCGCCCTGACGTCAGCCTCGTCGTTATTCCACAGATCTACCGTTTTTTTCCGTGTATAGTGCGCCCCCATGTATAGTACGCACCCTAAGAATGGCATGCTGATGCTGGAAAAAAGCTTGTACCCATGTATAATACGCACCCAATTTTTATGAATTTTTAAAAAAAAAAAAATTCTAATGTTTTTTTTTTTTTTTTTTTTTAAGTCCCAATGATCGTCACACACGCAGGGAGGCAATGGGTCCCATTTTTATAGTCTTTGGTATGGTCTTAACTAGGCTGGATGTAATTTTTTTTGTTGGCGTTGATTTCTCCGACTGCCCTTAAACGCACCACCGCGCTCCGTGCGCGCACGGGAAAGAGGCGGCTCTGTATGGGAGAGACGTTGAAGAGGAATAAAAACACCCTTGGAAACCAAAACTTGCCCCTCGTCGTGACTCGGAGCCGCAACAAATGTTTCGGATTTGTGTAGGGTACATTGTGACAGACAGCAAACTAGCAGGTGATCGAGCGAGCGTCTGATACAAGAGCATTGCGGTCGTATGGAGCGTGTTTGAAATGAACAGCAGAGACGAAAGGAACAAGGCAAAGTGTTGTGAAATAAAATATTACCTGTAATACGCATTTTGTTATTTGCTGATTGAAACTGCTAATTAAACTGTGAATTGAAACTAATAGGAAGAAAACATATCTCGCTCTTAATATAGCTGACGTGTCTTGCGCATACGTTCTGCGCATCTGTAATGGCGGCCTCCGTATGACGTCCGGTCCGCGATGGAGATTAAAAACAAACAATATTTGACAATAACACACCATCAAGGATTGCACCATCACATCAAACGATGTGTCGTCAATTATGGATTTTTTTGACTAAGTGTGTTGGGCACGATGGCTGAATGCGATGCGCGATTGACAACAAACAAGAAGAAAGGTGAGTTTTATTTCGGGGGAGATTTGTCATGTCTTGTCCCCAGTTTTGCTATGTGTCTAGGTTGCCATAGTTTCTGTTCGCGTCGCCCCTCTCTTCCTGTGTCACCTCAATCGATGTAACGTGTTTTGTATTTAAGTCCTGTCTGCCCCTTGCTCACCGTTGGATCATTGCATCTGTTACTGTCATTCTGTTCCTGTCTTTGGTACTGTCACCCTGTCTTTTTGTTCCACGACTTTGTCGGTCAGTCCTGTTGTTGGTTTTGTTGTACCATGACTTTCTTTTAAAAAAATAAAATAAAAAAAAATTTTTTTTTACCCATGTATAATACGCACCCCAGATTTTAGGACAATAAATTAGTTAAATTTTGCGCACTATACACGGAAAAAAACGGTACTATATAACTATATTGTAGCATTAACAAAGTTCAAGGAAAGACGTGGGTTTGGTAAACGGCTCTTTATTTAACAAAACAAACTTACAGGCGTGTGGTGAAAGACAGCTCGGTAGAGTAGGACTGGGCGTGCGTAAAAGCATTGTCCGTGCCTGGACGAGTCGATCTTTGTCCTTTATGTAAACAACCGCCGAGCTGCTGACGCGACGTTGCGCTGCTGACGCGCGACGTCGCGTCGCGCTGCTGACGTCAGCATGACCATTTCCCGTGACTCCCGGTCCAAGATGGTGGACAGGTCTGCACGTCGTCAACCAGCTAAAGCGATCATCTAGTGTTTCTATGTATCTCTATTAGGGGTGTAAATCGCGGGTTTTGTCACGATACGATATCATATCGATACAAAGAACTACGATACGATATTTGCCGATATCTTAAAGCCTGCTGCGATTCATTCACGATATATCACGATATATAGTGCTCTACGATCGTAATTGCTGGTCTTCCACCGCATTCAGACAAAGCCTTGTAAAAGGCAGCTTTCTGCTCTTCAGTTGGTGGAGGAACATTCAGCAGTTTTCTCGCAGCACTTTCCTCAGGAGTTGGAACTTCTGGTTTTTGTTTCTGGGCTGGACGGGCAAAATCGATATTGCATCCTTCAGCATATTCTATGTGCGATGCTGATGGTTTCAGCCACTGACAAGGTAGTGATGTGCATGAAGTGGCCGTCTTCATACGTATTAATTAGGGGTGTAAATCGCGGGTTTTGTCACGACACGATATCATATCGATACAAAGAACTACGATACGATATTTGCCGATATCTTAAAGCCTGCTGCGATTCATTCACGATATATCACGATATATCGATCGATATATCTATTTTTTTAAATAAAAAATATAGAACAATATCCTGATTTATAACATACGCAAAATCAACAAGGTACTGCAAACTCTTTATTTAGGAAATTACAAGATTATTGTAGTATACAACGTGCTTATTTTAACACTGAACTTTGATGTCGTGTTTTTTCTTTAAATGTGCGGTGAGATTTGTGGTCCCTGAATATTTGATCACCGCATGGCAGGATTTACGAACTGCACGTGTCTTGTCCGTTGAGCCATCTTTTCTTTGGAATCCAAAGTGCTTCCAAACGAATGACTTGAAGCTTAAAGGGAAGCAAATTTCTTCGTCTTTTTGGACACTAGCCATAGCACCAGCCCAGGAGCCACGTACTAGTTGTCGACTCCCCTTTCACGTGCCTGCTCTGCTCACAACACAACGCCGCGCGCACTGCTCCCGGAAAGAGGAAGCAAGCAACAATGAACTGGATTTCAAAATAAAGTCGCATCTAATGTCCGAGGTCAAACACGGCGATATAAATCGATGTTTACGTTTAGCATCAATGCCAATAAATCGTAGAGCATTATATCGATTAATCGATGTGTATCGATGAATCGTTACACCCCTAATATCTATGAAGCCAAATCCCAAAGTAGTAGTAGAAGAAGAAGCAGCACATGTGATTGCGTGTCAAATACAGACTCACTACCAGAATTGGGCATCTCACAAAAGATTATATACTCACACTTGAGGGGTAGATAGGCACTCCAGAAACCAAACTATTGTATACAAGCAATTTTTTACATCCTGTAAGATAATGTTGTGCAAATTGGGCTTAAATACAGTGCCTCGCGAAAGTATTTGGCCCCCTTGAACCTTTCAACATTTCGCCACATTTCAGGCTTCAAACATAAAGATATAAAGTTGTAATTTTTGTCAAGAATCAACAACAAGTGGGACACAATCGTGAAGTAGAACGAAATTGATTGGATAATTTAAACTTTTTTTAACAAATAAAAAACTGAAAAGTGGGGCGTGCTATATTATTCGTCCCCTTTACTTTCAGTGCAGCAAACTCACTACAGAAGTTCAGTGAGGATCTTTGAATGATCCAATGTTGTCGTAAATGACTGATGATAAATAGAGTGCACTGTGTGTAATCAAGTTCCCGTATAAATGCACCTGCTCTTTGATAGTCTCAGGGTTCTGTTTAAAGCCTCTCTGCGCTTTGAGGACAAAGGAACACACCAGGCAGGTCCGAGATACTGTTGTGGAGAAGTTTAAAGCCGGATTTGGATACAAAAAGATTTCCCAAGCTTTAAACATCTCAAGGAGCACTGTGCAAGCAATTATATTGAAATGGAAGGAGTATCAGACCACACACTCCAAATCTACCAAGACCCGTCCGTCCCTCCAAACTTTCATCTCAAACAAGGAGACTGATCAGAGATGCAGCCAAGAGGCCCATGATCACTCTGGATGAACTGCAGATAACTACAGCTGAGGTGGGAGAGTCTGTCCATAGGACAACAATCAGTCGTCCACTGCACAAATCTGGCCTTTATGGAAGAGTGGTGAGAAGAAAGCCATTTCTCAAAGATATCCATAAAAAGTCTTGTTTAAAGTTTGCCACAAGCCACCTGGGAGACACCAAACATGTGGAAGAAGGTGCTCTGGTCAGATGAAACCAAAATCGAACTTTTTGGCCACAATGCAAAACGATATGTTTGGCGTAAAAGCAACACAGCTCATCACCCTGAACGCACCATCCCCACTGTCAAACATGGTGGTGGCAGCATCATGGTTTGGGCCTGCTTTTCTTCAGCAGGGACAAGGAAGATGGCTAAAACTGATGGAAAAGATGGATGAGGCCAAATACAGGACCATTCTGGAAGAAAACCTGTTGGAGTCTGCAAAAGACCTGAGACTGGGACGGAGATTTATCTTCCAACAGGACAATGATCCAAAACATAAAGCCAAATCTACGATGGAATGGTTCACAAATAGACATATCCAGGTGTTAGAATGGCCAAGTCAAAGTCCAGACCTGAATCCAATTGAGAATCTGTGGAAAGAGCTGAAGACTGCTGTTCACAAACGCTCTCCATCCAACCTCACTGAGCTCGAGCTGTTTTGCAAGGAAGAATGGGCAAGAATTCCAGTCTCTCGATGTGCAAAACTCATAGAGACATACCTCAAGCGACTTGTAGCTGTAATTGCAGCAAAAGGTGGCGCTACAAAGTATTAGCGCGAGGGGGCCGAATAATATTGCATGCCCCACTTTTATTTGTTAAAAAGGTTTAAATTATCCAATCAATTTCGTTCCACTTCACGATTGTGTCCCACTTGTTGTTGATTCTTGACAAAAAATAAAAATTTTATATCTTTGTTTGAAGCCTGAAATGTCGCGAAATGTTGAAAGGTTCAAGGGGGCCGAATACTTTCGCAAGGCACTGTATGTCTCAATTTAAGGCCTGAAAATGCATATATAAGCAGCCCTTTCATAGATAAATACCGTTTTTTTCCGTGTATAGTGCGCAATATTTTACTAATTTATTGTCCTAAAATCTGGGGTGCGTATTATACATGGGTACAAAGAAAAAAAATTTTAATTTTTTTTTTTTTTAATTTTTTTTTTTTTTTTTAATTAAAGTCATGGTACAACAAAACCAACAACAGGACTGACCGACAAAGTCGTGGAACAAAAAGACAGGGTGACATTACCAAAGACAGGAACAGAATGACAGTAACACATGCAATGATCCAACGGTGAGCGAGGGGCAGACAGGACTTAAATACAAAACACGTTACATCGATTGAGGTGACACAGGAAGAGCGGGGTGACACGAACAGAAACTATGGCAACCTAGACACATAGCAAAACTGGGGACGAGACATGACAAATCTCCCCCGAAATAAAACTCACCTTTCTTCTTGTTTGTTGTCAATCGCGCATCGCATTCAGCCATCCTGCCCAACACACTTAGTAAAATTCATAATTGACGACACATCGTTTGATGCGATGGTGCAATCCTCGATGGTGTGTTATTGTCAAATATTGTTTGTTTTTTAATCTCCATCGCGGACCGGACGTCATACGGAGGCCGCCATTACAGATGCGCAGAACGGTTGCGCAAGACACGTCAGCTATATAAAGAGCGAGAGTTCAGTTCTCCACCTATTAGTTTCAATTCACAGTTTAATTAGCAGTTTCAATCAGCAAATAACAAAATGCGTATTACAGGTAATATTTTATTTCACAACACTTTGCCTTGTTCCTTTCGTCTCTGCTGTTCATTTCAAACACGCTCCATACGACCGCAATGCTCTTGTATCAGACGCTCGCTCGATCACCTGCTAGTTTGCCGTCTGTCACAATGTACCCTACACAAATCCGAAACATTTGTTGCGGCTCCGAGTCACGACGAGGGGCAAGTTTTGGTTTCCAAGGGTGTTTTTATTCCTCTTCAACGTCTCTCCCATACAGAGCCGCCGTGTGCGCACGGAGCGCGGTGGTGCGTTTAGGGGCAGTCGGAGAAATCAACGCCAACAAAAAAAATGACATCCAGCCTAGTTAAGACCATACCAAAGACTTTAAAAATGGGACCCATTGCCTCCCTGCGTGTGTGACGATCTTTGGGACTTAAAAAAAAAAAAAAAAAATTTAAAAAAAATTCATAAAAATTGGGTGCGTATTATACATGGGTACAAGCTTTTTTCCAGCATCAGCATGCCATTGTTAGGGGTGCGTACTATACATGGGGGCGCACTATACACGGAAAAAAACGGTATACCATGATACATAGAATTGAATATTTTAATTAAAATTTTGTCTTGATGTTTCAAACAGTGGCTTCAGGATGTCATCGCGCTCCAGTGCAGCATCATGCGACACTTGTCCACCAAGCAGAATACTTCATCCAAGCCACCATCCGCACAGTTGGATTCTGACGATAAAGATGTGTGTAAATTTTGTACAGTGCCAGAGGATGTGAGGAGAAAACCTTCTTTACAAAGGACTTCTTCTCCTGGCCCGTGCTCTAAACTTTGCAGTCCATCTGATGACCCAGATGGGCCCTCTCTAACACGGGACACATTATCACAGCAGGTTGGTTCTAAATGCAACATGCCACCCTGCCAGAGCTGTACTAAACATAATGGACCTCTACCAGAGGAGTGTCACCCTTCCATAGCAAATGGACCCTTAGACTGTAACAGTGAATCCCAGTATTGCATACAAGAAGACCCACAGCACAGACTGAAGCCCTGCACAGACACCCTTGAATCAGCTGCCTGTGACCTGGTGAACCACATAGGAACAGAAACACTGAAAAAGGAGCCTGAGAGCGCTACAGAAGCTTGCAGTTCAAAACATCACCCTGTATCCACAATTATGTGCTCTCTAAGCAACATGCAGAACCATAGGCCCCAGGCAGAGCTCCAGATTGAGAGTATAAGCAACAACATTAAGCCCTCTGACACCGTTACCAGCCAAGAGCAATGTCCAAACAACGCTGAATCGCCATCATCAAATCCAGGTAAACACTATGGCAAGGTTGTCACACTTGTTTTTGTCACGTGCCATGTTGTATGGCCTTCCTGACACGGCTGTTCGTTATGACTGTTAAAGCAAATGCATGTATAGATCTATAAGTTTACATACCCAGGCAGAATTTAAGGAATATTAGCAAATTTGTACTAAATATGACTGAGCTTTTTAAGACATTATTGGTCAACTGATTTTACGACATAATCAAAAAGTCAAAGTCTGCTTTATTGTCAATTTCTTCACATGTCAAGACGGACAAAGAGATCGAAATTACGTTCCCACCATCCCACGGTGACAAGACATAGTACACAATATACATACAAGTAAACAACACAAAAACTAAAAACAAGAAGGCACAAACAATGAATAAATAAGAGTGATGAATAAATAATAAATAAACAAATAACAACAATTAAGAGAAGCAAAAATGGAGCAAGTGTGCATACAGCAGACAGTCAGAATATAGCGCAAAAGTACAGGACGCTACGCAGAAGGGGGGAGAGAGTTCAGGATCCTAACAGCCTGGAGTATGAAGCTGTTGGTGAGTCTGGTGGTGCGGGAGCGCAGGCTTCTGTACCTTTTCCCAGAGGGCAGAAGATCAAATAGAGTGAGCGGGGTGACTCACATCACTCACAATCATGGTCGCCTTGCGGGTGAGATGGGACGTGTAAATGTCCTTCAGGGAGGGGAGCGAAGCACCAATAATCTTACCAGCTGTCTTCACTATGCGCTGTAGGACCTTCATGTTGTATTCAGTGCAGCTACCACCCCAAACAGCGATACAACTGGAGAGGACGCTCTCAATGGTGCCACGGTAGAATGTAGTCATGACGGCCGGAGGAGCACTTGCTTGCCTGAGTTTCTGTAGGAAGTACAGCTTTCTTCGCCAGTGATGCGGTGTTGGTGGACCAGGAGAGATCCTCACTGACGTGCACCCGCAGGAATCTGGTGCAGCTCACTCTCTCCACCACAGCACCGTCGATGGTCAGTGGCAGGTGTTGGGTGTGACCCTTCCGGAAGTCAACAACAATCTCCTTGGTCTTGTTGACGTTCAGCAGGAGGTTGTTGTCCCTGCACCACGTGGCCAGAAGGTCGACCTCCGACCTGTATTGAGTCTCGTCGCCCCCGGTGATGAGACCCACCAGAGTCGTGTCGTCGGCATATTTCAGCACGCGGTTGCTACTGTAAGTCGCAGCGCAGTCATGCGTCAGCAGGGTGAAGAGCAGCGGACTGAGCACGCAGCCTTGGGCTTGGAGATTTGTGCGTGACTGCACTTTGAATTATTAGAGTAACTGAAATCACCCGAATGGCGCTGATCAAAACGTTAGCCTTGAATGTTTGGCCTGATAATAGACACATTGACACACTCAGGTAAAAATGGCTACAGGTCTGCTACTCTGATTACAAATTGTGCCAAGGGATGTTAACTTATCCAAACTATACAATAATTTCACTTTAATACATATACAGAGCTAAGTTCAGGACTAAATTCTAAACTAAATTTTTACACAGGTTGCCCTGATGTGCCGATTTTGTTTTTTTTCTTGGCAGGTAAAGTTAGTTGCATCAAATTTTTAAATTGCATCCCATTCAAAAATCTACCAACCAATAGAAATTTATTTCTTGAAATAATTGAGATTTTCTATTTTTGTCTTTTTTTCCGTCAGGGAAATTTACAGTGAGAATGCACGCAGGATTTTTTTTTGTTTTACTTAGCAGTTATATTTCAGCAATACACACAGACACATAATATCAAATAAAGGTAGGACCCTAAACATTATACAGTTTTTCGCGGGAGACGCGTTCCGGGACCACCCGCAAAAAAACGAAAATCCACAATCTAAAAACATAAACCATGCTCCACTCGTTTTAATCTGTGTAACATTTTACACTTAAAAGTATTGAGGAAATTTGAAAGCTGTGAAATCATATATATGTACATCATGAATTAAGTAAATGTAATTAAAGAATTAAGTAGATGGTACTCAACTACATTGAGTTCCATGAAATATAAAATTGAGTTGATTTAATTAGAATTTTAAGTAATGCAATAGTAATCCTAAATTCAAATCACTCAAAAAAGAAAGTAGATATAATTAATATGTGGAGTAGATGCAACTGAAGATGAGATTATTATTAAACAAAACAAATATGCTACACTGACTCAGATTTTTTTTTTTAAATATACTGGACTATCACATATCAGAATAAATGTTAGTGTATTTTCCGCACCATAAGGCGCACTTAAAAGCCTTTAATTTCCTCAAAAAAACAAAGGTGCACCTTTTAATAAGGTGCACCGTTTGTGTGGACCAAATTTCAAAATCTGTAAAGTTGTTTTGTGTCGCTTCCGCCACACAGAGACGTAATATACAAGGGTAATATGTATACCCGATGAACCAATCAGAGGACATTAGGTTTTACGTCGATTGGGGTGGTACACCAATCAGAGGACTGTACGTTACACATTGAGCACCTACCTCCGCCACCATTCATAAATAAATACTATCGTTTGTGCAACGAAAACAGCATTAGGACCCTCTAAAATGGCACAGACAACGAGACATGCTTACGAGGCACAATTAGAGCTTTCTGGAAAGCCAGGATCATTGCAGAAGAGCAACGAGACAATGGCGAGGAGGAACTTGGCATGTTTAATGGCGAACTTGCCCAACTGTTTAATTTGGATATGGAAGATGAGGACGTGGACGGATTTGCGTATGAATATCGATTAACAATAATGTGAGTACAGTAGAGTACATGGTTAAACAGTAGGGGTGTAGGGGGGTCATTGATACACATCGATTAATCGATATAATGCTCTACGATTTGTTGGCATCGATGCTAAACGTAAACATCGATCTATATCGCCCGTTTTTGACCTCGGACATTAGACGCGACTTTATTTTGAAATCCAGTTCATTGTTGCTTGCTTCCTCTTTCCGGGAGCAGTGCGCGTTGTGTTGTGCGCAGAGCAGGCACGTGAAAGGGGAGCTGCGCGGCTCCTGGGCTGGTGCTATGGCTAGTGTCCAAGAAGACGAGGAAATTCGCTCCCCTTTGGGCTTCAACTCATTCGTTTGGAAGCACTTTGGATTCCAATTTGGATTCCAAAGAAAAGATGTTGTTGATTTTGCGTATGAATTGTTATAAACCAGGATATTGCTCTATATTGATCGTAGAGCACTATATCGTGATGTATCGTGAATGAATCACAGCAGGCTTTAAGAAATCGGCAAATATCGTATCGTGGTTCTTTGTATCGATATGATATCGTATCGTGATAAAACACGCGATTTACACCCCTATTAAACAGTAGAATAAAGTACAACCGAACTCACTTTCTTGCTCCCGTGACGTTTTTCTTTTGTTTACGTCAATCATGGGATGCATGCGCCCTATAATGCGGTGCACCCTATGTGTGGATAAAATACAAAATAGATCCTGCAAATTGAGTTTGTGCCTTTTAACCCGAAGCACCTTATGCTGCGGAAAATACGGTAGTTAATTTTCTGATCAATAACCAGCAACTACATACGGAGGTACATATTTCTTGAGAATTCTTGAGAGATTGAGGGACAGAAAACAAAAAAAAAAGAAGGAACTTTTAAGCAACGCTGGAAGATAGGAGGAGGAATAAGGGAGTGTCATAGGAAAGAGAAAGATAAGTTATCTGATTAGGATATGACTATGTAATTATTGACAGTAATTCACTAAAAAAAGGAAAATGTGAACGAGACAGTTGGAGTTATTATTCTTGCAGTTTAAATATGAATTGTATTGGTGGAGGATACATTTTAATACCTAATGTAGAACACTCATTCGTGCCCGATGTCTCTCTCCTGCAGCACCTTTCTTTGCTTGAAACAAGGACAGCAGTTAAGGTGTATAGGAGTCCAACATTGCCATTAATTTTGCCTCAAGAATCAGTGTGGCGATCCTCCGAAACTCTGCACTAACCTGTAAGACAGAGATGAGAAAAGAGGAAATATAAGAACTGGCGACTCATTTATTGTGTCTATTGTCACCGGCCACTTCATTAGATAGACCTATCTTATGCAACCATGTACAAAAGGTGTGCCATAAATTCTCTTCTTAGCTTATACATTTTCAGTTTTGTTGACATTGTCAGAAAGGTGATAAATATACTTGGATGTGGCGAAGCTGTCGATTTGATTGCGTTAGATGACACAGGTCTTACAAATGAAGTGCTGTCGAGTGTATAGCTGTGAAACATGCAGGTTTTCAGTCCACAATATATGTTGACCATTCTGTGACAACAATTCTAATTACTCACTTACGAAACATCAAACATGGTGGGTCACCAGTCCTTGATGTCACCGATGCTCATCTGTAGGATGACATCATGTGCAAACGTTCTGAACATCAACTCATTAATGACTGCTGTCTCTCTTCTTTGATTCCTCGATTAGTTGGTTTCGGTCCAGCTCTTGTCTTTCCTTACTGTCTCCTGCAAGATAGTGAGGGAGAAACACCATCTCTACTGTCTGTGCTTTCTTCTTTGCAGAAAACTTGTCATCTGGGTGCTTGTTCTTGAGTGAGTTGCAGGCAACCTCAGGAAATCCAAGGTTTCTGATCTTCGACCTGTAATTTCCCATCCAGTCTTTGAGACCATACATCCATCCAAGCCAGCTATTACGATTGCCGAGCTTTGACAGGCATGGATGTTTTTTGACTACAGCATCTGCCACCTCACCGAAGGCCCGTGTGTACATGTAGTCAGCTAATTTTTCCATGATGTCAGATTGACTGATTATTTCACAGATTATTTGATTGATTGATTGATTGATTGATTGATTGATTGATTGATTGATTGATTGATTGATTGTGAAGTACAGTACCATCTTTGAGAAATTCTTCATTAGCATTCCTCAGTACTGCCCCTATTGCCACAGAGAAAGTGGAATGCTGATTTTATTTGGTCATGATGTTGTCTGAGGTCTTCCAGGTGGAGAGAGGATAATTGTGTCTTTTGAAGACACTGTATAGGCTGTTGTATCGGTAGCAAAGCTAGAACTGTCATTCATTACATCTGCCTGGTTTTCATTCAACGCAGTCAAGGTAAGAATCACAGATGGTATAATCACAACTTTGATTGTCCCCTTGTGCTTAATGTGGTTGGTAGAATGGAAACTTAAGTAATCACCAAAGTCCTCATCCAAATAATGCAGGGTAAAATCCTCAGTAAAGCCAAGTCTCTTTTACAGTCTCATGTAACTGTTCCACAGTACTGGGTATTCCTGCGGACGGTCTAAGCTTTTCACTTTGATGTTTAATAATAACTTTCAAGGCAACCAAATCCACCTGGACAGAAACAAAAAATAAAATTAACCCGACAGAAGGATGGTGTTTTTAAGAATCAGACTCATCGCCTACCACTGGCAAACAATGTGACGTTTCAATGTAACCATGAGTTTTTCTCCAACAATGGATTCCTGTCCCCAAGTTAACTGTGCTTTAGCAGGGACATTTTCCCGGAGTGGTCTAAAATAAATGCCCTAAAATGTTCATCATACTAGCTGTTGAGCATTTTCACAATGAAACCGATAGTGCTACAATAACACTCTGGGAAATCATAATAAAATCAGGTAAACCACCAGTTGACCCATAAGTTAAAGTTAAGTTAAAGTCCCAATGATCGTCACACACGCATCTGGGTGTGGTGAAATGTGTCCTCTGCATTTAACCCATCCCCGTGTGATTTTGATCCATCCCCTGGGGGAGAGGGGAGCAGTGAGCAGCAGCGGTGCCGCGCTCGGGAATCATTTGGCGGTCTAACCCCCCAATTCCAACCCTTAATGCTGAGTGCCAAGCAGGGAGGCAATGGGTCCCATTTTTATAGTCTTTGGTATGACCAAATCTGGTTCTTGAGTGAGTTGCAGACAACCTCAGGAAATCCAATCCCAGCAGCATATTTAGTTCCATGGAGTATGGACACATTGGTCAAATTCAAAGAAGTTTGTGTTGGATAAATTGCCTCGAAAGATTGCTGTATTCGTATGTCTAATTCAGTGCTTCTCAATAATTTTCTGTGATGCCCACCCGAGGGAGAAGAAAAATTTCGCGCCCCCCATGCTTGTACCCTTATTAATATTAAAGAAAACGAAAAATAAATGAAAAAGAAAGATCAACTTACATTAAACAATAACTTCATTAACATTGTTTTTTTAGTCTGTAACAGAACAGATTCAATGTGCATCACTTTGCCTGAAATTAAAAAATCAATTATAATTATTTAAATTAATTATTAAACATTCTTGACCAACTGCCATTTTATGCTGAAAAAAATGCAATAAAATAATAAACAAACATAATATTAAATTAAATAACAGCAATAAATAATATTCAATTCAAAGTAATCTGCAACATTAACTCAAGATTCAAGAGTTTTTTATTCGCCATTTTTGAGCGTGCCAAACAAGGAATTTGACTTCTGTAAATCACACCCTCTGTTCAACATTTAGGTGACTAACAACACAGGACATGTGAAAAATGGCAAATATTCTCAAACATCCCCTGATCTTAAACTCCCAAAAGGGCAAGGAAAAACTCAAAACTCCAGCTAGGGGAAATGAGAAACCTTGAGAAGAGACCACAGATGGGAAGGTCCCTCTTCCAGGATGACCAGGCTGCAATGGATGCAGAGAGGACACATAGTACAAACAGTGTAGACAAATTAAAAAAAGGTGTGGAGTGCAGGATGTTATTGCACAGTAATGACTCTGAGACTCTAAGAGTGGTGTGAGTTCATCAGAGCAACAGCCTGGGGGTAGAAGCTGTCTCTGTGTCTGCTGGTTTTGGCGTACCGGGCTCTGTAACGCTGTCCGGAGGGGAGTAGTACAAACAGACTGCAACCTGGGTGAGAAGGGTCTGTAGAGATGTTCCTTGCACGTTTCCTGGTCCTGAACAGGTACAAGTCTTGGATAGATGGGAGGTTGATTCCAATGATCTTTTCTGCAGTCCTGATTGTCGGTTGCAGTCTGTGCTTGTCTTGTTTGGAGGCCGATCCAAACCAGACAGTGATGGAGGTGCAGAGGACAGACTGGGTGATGGCAGTGTAGAAGGTCTTCAGAAGCTCTCGCGGCAGGTTGAACTTCTTGAGCAGGTCCCAAGAGATTGTGGCTCCCAGGAACTTGAAGGTGTCTGTGGAGAGAATAGTATTACTGCGGATAGTGAGGGGTAAAAGTGAAATCCACTGTCATCTCCACGGTCTTGAGCGGGTTCAGCTCCAGGTGGTTTTGGCTGCACCAGTGGACCAGTCACTCCACCTCCTGTCTGTACGCAGTCTCGTCACCATCCTGGATCAGTCCGATGAGAGTCGTGTCGTCTGCATACTTCAGGAGCTTCACAGGAGAGTCACCTGAGGAGAAATCATTGGTGTAGAGAGAGAAGAGCAGTGGGGAGAGGACGCACCCCTGAGGGGCTCCAGTATTGGTGGTCCGGGTGTCAGATGTGATGCCCCCCATTCTCACACGCGGTCGCCTGTTGGTCAGGAAGCTGGTGATCCACTGACAGGTGGAGGCAGGCACCGCAAGCTGGATGAGCTTCTGTTGGAAGATGTCAGGAGCGATGGTGTTGAACGCCAAGCTGAAGTCCACGAACAGGATCCTGGCGTATGTTCTTGGGGTGTCCAGGTGGTGCAGGATGTAGTGCAGTCCCATGTTGACCGCATCATCCACTGACCTGTACTGACCGGTCTATAGTCATTCAAACCTGTGATGGCGGGCTTCTTGGCCACTGGAACGATGGTGGAGCTCTTGAAGCACGAGGGCACCTCACACAGCTCCAGAGAACGGTTGAAGATCAGTACAAAGGTGGGCGCCAGATGCTCAGCGCAGACTTTCAAGCAGGAAGGTGACACGCCGTCAGGAGCACAATATATTCTACAAAACATTCTAACCTACAAAACAAAACTGAATAAAACAATTTGTGCTGTTTTTTTTTTTTATCAAAATGAGGCAGCGTGACAGAAACCATATCCACGGCTGCAGGTAGTATCAGCTCTTCTGCAATGGTGTGTTGTTGTTTTTTTGCACTAAGCAATTTGGTACGCTAGTTTATATGCTTACAATGCTTGCTGATTGACTGAAGTAGCATTCACAAAGTGAGATGATTGTTGGCAATATTCAGCCCGATTTCGCTGAAAAACCTTAAGCCTCTTATCAGCGTGATTGGGGTGCAATGACTTTAAGTGCTGCCTTGATTTATTTAGCTTCATACTGTCCGCTGCCAACATTGTAAGGCACAGTAAACACACCAGTCTTTCCTCGTCTCCCATCGTAGTCGCGCCGAAGCCGAGCGCTACGTATGCTTCATCATATTTCCTTGTCTTAGCTTTTGTGTAAATCTCAATTCTCTTATCTCCGTCTTTCTCCACCATTCTTTTCAACCCTGTTAAATATTTTTCCATGGTGTCCCACTGCACTTTTTATCGCCTGCTATGTGCTGTGTGTGCGTATGTTCCGTGCGCTCCACACTGTAGAGCGAATACTCCTTGCGCACACTCTTACATTGATACCGCCACTCCCACCTACTGCAGTGGATGTCTAATTATCCTTTAATCTAGTACAGCCAAAAGAAAAGTATGTTCCCTGGTGTCACACGCCACCCCTCTTGGGGGCCACGCCCCACTATTTGAGAAGGACTGGTCTAATGGAAGAGATATTTTTGTGACACACTGCAGGTTTCAAAGTATTTTCTTGTGAACTGTATGCTATCATCATTTGGTGCTGAGGCAAGTGACATTAATACAGTACTGAAATGTTTTGTGTGTCTAACAACTTGCTTAAAAAAGCTACCGTTTTTTTCCGTGTATAGTGCGCAAAATTTAACTAATTTATTGTCCTAAAATCTGGGGTGCGCATTATACATGGGTACAAAAAAAATTATTGTATTTTTTTTTTAATTTCTTTTTTTATTTTTTTTTTTAAAGAAAGTCATGGTACAACATACGACCGCAATGCTCTCGTATCAGACGCTTGCTCGATCACCTGCTCGTTTGCTGTCTGTCACAATGTACCCTACACAAATCCGAAACATTTGTTGCGGCTCCGAGTCACGACGAGGGGCAAGTTTTGGTTTCCAAGGGTGTTTTTATTCCTCTTCAACGTCTCTCCCATACAGAGCCGCCTTTTTCACGTCCGCACGCCTTTTTCACATGCGCGCACGGAGCGCGGTGGTGCGTTTACGGGCAGTCGGAGAAATCAACGCCAACAAAAAAAATTACATCCAGCCTAGTTAAGACCATACCAAAGACTATAAAAATGGGACCCATTGCCTCCCTGCGTGTGTGACGATCATTGGGACTTAAAAAAAAAAAAAAAAAAAAAATAAATTTAAAAAAATTCATAAAAAGTATTATACATGGGTACAGGCTTTTTTCCAGCATCAACATGCCATTTTTAGGGTGCGTATTATACATGGGGGCGCATTATACACGGAAAAAAACGGTATGTTTTGCCTGAAATCGCATAGTCCACAGGCGAACCAAAGGACCAAACCCTCAAATCAAATCAGGATAATGCTCCAAAAAATTGTGCTTTGGAATAAATTTTACATCTGGGAAAAGTTCCAACAGCCTGTGACGGTGTTCTGATATCAGCATGTCGAGGTAGCAAATACTTTCCTCAGTAGGAATGGGTGCTATTACAAGCTCAATTATATCTTTTAAAATCATGAGAATGTGCCATGCTGGATCATTCTGTGGTATAGTTGCACCAATAATGAATAATAAATTCTTAATGTCCAATTTTCGCTGGCGTCCCCAATGATACTTTTACGAGAGGCAACATTTGCTGAAATAGGTTGGGGCTGATCAGTTTTATCAGTAAATTTGTACAAAAAGTGATGAGTGATGGACTTCTTAAGTTCTGTCAAGGTGAAGTACTTCTCTTCACACCTTTTTGAATTTGTCTACACTGTTTTATGCCATTATTGCCTAAGTGTTGTTAGTCACCTAAATGTTGAACAGAGGGTGTGTTTTTACCGAAGTCAAAGTCCTTGTTTGGCACGCTCAAACATGGCGAATAAAAAACTCTTGAATCTTGAATCTTCTTCCTGATGAACACATTAAGACAGTTCCAAAGGAATTATTCTGTTGGGTAGCCAGTTACAAAATGTAGATTACCGTATTTATTCTAATTATCGCCCATATTCTAATAATCGCCCAGTGTGTTAGCGATGACATAAATAAAAAATATTGATACCGCTAATTATCGCCCATGCTGCTAAACCTTCCCCCCAAAACATAAGTTTTCCTCCGCGACCGCATGCCGACGTCATTGCGCAAGTTTAAATATGACTGATTTGTCAGCACGTCGAATGTCCCTTTTAAATTGGTTTTCTCCATAAACTGATACAATTACACTCGTCACTCCGCTACAATATCCTCACACAATTACGTTATCAGGGCGTGGGCTCGACCAAGACGATAGCACCATGTGATGTGCGACGGTAACGTGTCGCATCAATGGAGCGTCAATTGACGCACCCCGCTGTTACAGGTAGATCAAAACAGCCGCTGTTCTAGTGTTAAGAACACCAGTGAGATGCAGCTATTGAATACTACTACATAAAGAAAATATACATATCGCCCATTTCAGTGCCCCTTGGCGATCGGACAAAAAGTGTTCTCTATTAATCGCCCACCCCCCCTGTTGGATTTAAACCTTCTTTAATTATTGCCCTAAATACGGTTCTTAATTTCTCAGTGATGGGACAGTTTCTTCACAACAGTGTACCAAAGCAGGATTTCAAGGCTGTATTCATATGCATTGGAAGCTTTGATGTTCGTTTTATACCTGTTATTACTTGCATGAATAATGGAGACAGCGTGGACTAGAAGTGTTTATAAAACTCAGGAAGAAATCCATCTGGACCAGGTGCTCTATTGTTAGGCATTTTTTGGAGGGCTGAATGTCGTTCTTTATCGATTATTGGTGTGTCAAGAGTGGCAATTAATTCTTGGTTAAGCCCAGGAAGATGGATGTTATTTAAGAATTGATTTATGTTTTCTTGATTAGGATCTATGTCTGAGGAGTATAATTTGCTGTAATAATTTTGGAAAGTGTTATTTATTTTGGTACATTATTTTGCTCTCCTAATGGTGACAATAGTTTATTTATTTTTGTTTTTTTTAATTTGATTTGCCAGGTATTTCTCAGATTTGTTGCCATGATGGAAGGTCTCCTGTCTGAGTCTACAAATTAGGAATTTGGTTTCTTTCATTCATAATTTCATGTTGTTGGGATTCATATTGTCTTAATTCTTTAAGAGTAGCTTCTTTTGTGTTGTTGGCATGGATTATTTCTATTTATTTTTTTCTCTAATTGAGCTTCTGCTTCTTTTTCCTTCTTGTGTTTATGATTAGAAAATGAAATAATTTTACCTCTTATTACTGCCTTTCCTTTTTCCCCAGAGTAATGATGCTGATGACTCTGGAGAGTCATTTAAGGACATCCACTCTTCTTTCTAGATATCTAATTCCGGATCTTTTAAAAGGGATGTGTTGAAGAGCCACCTAGTGGGTGGCTTGTGTAGGATAGAAAGAGTCAATGTAAGCTTTACTGGGGAGTAGTCACTAAAACGGGTGGGAATCTTGAGGCACCTCACGATTCGATTACGATTCAGAGGCGACGATTCGATTATAAAATGATTATTGATGCATTTTTAATTTATGTACCGTATTTTGCGCCCTATTAGGCGCACCGGGTTATAAGGCGCACCTTCAATGAACGGCCCATTTTAAAACTTTGTCCATATATAGGGCGCACCGGACTATAAGGCGCATAAAATAGAAGCTTTACTGCAACAAACTGAGGTTGACTAGAGTTGCGGTATGCACCCACTAGCCAATAACCAACACTAATAAACAATCGCGTTTCTCAAACGATCTCCTATAAAATGATTGGAACTGACTAAAGTTCGATCTAACGCATTGGTACTAGTACTTACCTATGTTTCCCTTCCATATCGATCCGTAGATTTACTCGAAACATTAACAGAGCAGCCTATTTTGACATGAAATAGCCGCGCGCGTATAGCAGCTATCGTTATAGCATTAGCCATCTGCAATTTCCCATGAGCCTCAGCTCGCAATCTCCCATGAGCCTCAGCAAAGTGTAAGCAATCGCGTTTCTCAAACGATCCCCTATAAAATGATCGGAACTGACTAAAGTTCAATCTAACGCATTGGTACTGCTTACCTATGTTTCCCTTCCATATCGATCCGTAGATTTACTCGAAACATTAACAGAGCAGCCTATTTTGGCATGAAATAGCCTCGCGCGTATAGCAGCTATCGTTATAGCATTAGCCATCCGCAAAATCCCATGAGCCTCAGCTCGCAATCTCCCATGAGCCTCAGCAAAGTGTAAGCAATCACGTTTCTCAAACGATCTCCTATAAAATGATCGGAACGGACTAAAGTTCGATCTAACGCATTGGTACTACTTACGTATGTTTCCCTTCAATATCGATCCGTAGATTTACTCGAAACATTAACAGAGCAGCCTATTTTGACATGAAATAGCCTCGCGCGTATAGCAGCTATCGTTATAGCATTAGCCATCCGCAATTTCCCATGAGCCTTAGCTCGCAATCTCCCATGAGCCTCAGCAAAGTGTAAACAATCGCGTTTCTCAAACAATTTCCTATAAAATGATCAGAACTGACTAAAGTTCGATCTAACGCATTAGTACTACTTACCTATGTTTCCCTTCCATATCAATCCGTAGATTTACTCGAAACATTAACAGAGCAGCCTATTTTGACATGAAATAGCCTCGCGCGTATAGCAGCTATCGTTATAGCATTAGCCATCCGCAAAATCCCATGAGCCTCAGCTCGCAATCTCCCATGAGCCTCAGCAAAGTGTAAACAATCGCGTTTCTCAAACGATCTATAAAATGATCAGAACTGACTAAAGTTCGATCTAACGCATTGGTACTACTTACCTATGTTTCCCTTCCATATCGATCCGTAGATTTACTCGAAACATTAACGGAGCAGCCTATTTTGAAATGAAATAGCCTCGCGGGTACAACAGCTATTCGGTGACGCCCCCTGACTACAGTTACCGTAATGTTGGGAAGCGATGCGACCTTGTAATTTACTAGTCGTACTAAAACGTACTAAAACATTTTGGCAGAGCACTGTGTACAACCAGTATGGATCAACAAATTCATCAATTGATCCATATATAAGGCGCACCGGACTATAAGGCGCACTGTCGACTTTTGATAAAAATTTTGGTTTTTAGGTGCGCCTTATAGGGTGGAAAATACGGAATATTATGCACTTTTCCCACATTTCTTTTTGTCTCACTGAATGTGGCTTTCATGCATTGCTCTTGTTTGAAGCACGTGTGCTTTCAGCTCCCACTTATCGGTTAGGAAATGCGCAGTTAGAGTAACAAATGACTCGGTGGCTACAGACGTCCACGCATCACATGTAACGGCGGCTCGGTCTGCATTCAACAGCGATGATGTTATTTCTGCTTTAGTCTGCTTGTAGAGTGCCGGGACGGCCGTGTCGGTGAAATAGCGTCGGGATGGGATGACGTACCTCGGCTCCATTGCCTCCATCATTCTCCGAATTCCCAGATTCTCTACAACCGAGTACGGTTGCAAACCCATTGCAATGAATTCCGCGATGCCCTTCGTAATTCGCTTGGCCTTTTGCGATGTGTTTGGCAGCTTACTCAGAGTGTCCTCAATTGTCCTCTGGCTGCTAGTAGCAACAGCAGCAGCCATTTTTCCCACCTCCTCTGCAGGGTGGAATCGTGCTGTGTGACTTCTCATATTCGTTGTGTTGCCAAAGTATTTTATTTTAGTACGACAAATTTTGCATACAATGTAGCTTTTGTCCAATTAATTTCCTCCGTCAACATTGTAGAATCCAAAATGATTCTGCGTCTGCTTTTTAGGAGCAGGTAGGATCTCTCGGCGAAGTGGGTTGAATATCTCAGGCTCAGCCATGTTGTTTTTTTTCTGGAGGAGTGTCCTGCGGAAGTGTGCTGAGCAGGGCTATGGACTCGGTTCGGACTCGGGGACTCGGACTCGGTCGGACTCTGTCATTTTTGCCGGACTCGGACTCAGTGCTGATTTTGACCGAGTCCACCGAGTCCGACAATAAAAAAAAAAAGAGGCAAGACGCAGCCAGAGAGTGTCACGTTACAGTCAGCGCGGTAGGAGTTGTAAGAAGCAGTAAAAACTCCACCAAACTCGCCGTAATGACCCGTGATATGTTATATCCTTACTATTTTCCAGGTTCTTAGATAGCAAGAATAGGTCGGACATCGACGTGAATGATAACTGCTTTATTCCTTACTCACAGTGCGTTCACAGGGCGTACCACAACAACACAGAATGCGCCCATCCCACTTCCGGGGTTTTTCTACTACGGAATTTGAGTTAGCCCAAAATACACATCTCTTCCCCTCTTACAATGAACCTGCTATATGCACCTATAATTTGACATCTTCAAGATCTATCAATAACTACCATTAAACAAATATCATATATGGTCCAGACAATTATGACAATATTCCCATGAAACCTTAACTTTGGGTGAGTTTGGACTACGTCAAATTATACCGAATTATAGCGAAAAACCGATGTCGTACGGCGTCAGCACTATGTTGTTTTCAATAAAAACATGAAGAATTCACGTTTGCGTCAGTCAATTTTTATTTTTATAAAGGATTATTCTCATTTGATGTCTTTAAATTCATCCGCGTTCTGCCATTGAAGCGGGGTGCATTCAAAAACCAGTCGTACAGACGGAAACGTTTTGTGATCAAATCTTTCATAACGAGAATGATTTGAGTGAATTGATTTGAATGAATAATTGAGACAAAATTTCAGTTCTGAAGGCTCCTTTTGTCCCAAGCAACTTTGCTCTGTCACTTGACAGATGGTGGGGAGGGGGGATAAAAATTGTAAAATCAATTCACTCAAATCATTCTCGTTATGAAAGATTTGATCACAAAACGTGGTGCTATGGTTAGTGTCCAAAAAGACGAAGAAATTTGCTTCCCTTTAGGCTTCAAGTCATTCGTTTGGAAGCACTTTGGATTCCAAAGAAAAGATGGCTCAACGGACAAGACACGTGGAGTTTGTAAATCCTGCCATGCGGTGATCAAATATTCAGGGAGCACAAATCTTGCCGCACATTTAAAGAAAAAACACGACATCAAAGTTCAGTGTTAAAATAAGCACTTTGTATACTACAATACTCTTGTAATTTCCTAAATAAAGAGTTTGCAGTACCTTCTTGATTTTGCGTATGGATTGTTATAAATCAGGATATTGTTCTATATTTTTTATTTAAAAAAAATATATATCGATCGTAGAGCACTATATTGTGATATATCGTGAATGAATCGCAGCAGGCTTTAAGATATCGGCAAATATTGTATCGTAGTTCTTTGTATCGATATGATATTGTATCGTGACAAAACCCGAGATTTACACCTCTAGTGGCCACACAAAATATTGACATTTGGGTCCAATTTTGACATTTTCAGTTGGGGTGTACTCACTTTTGTTGCCAGCATTTCACACATCCATTGTTGTATTTTGAGTTACTTTTAAGTAACAATAAATGTAATTTGCTATCCAAGCTCTACAGTGACTACTTAACATTGTCTCAAAGCGTCATTTCTTCAGTGTTGTCCCATGACAAGATATAATTAAAACATTGCAGAAATGAGAAGGGTGTACTCACTTTTGTGAGTTACTGTATGTCTTTTTCTTCTTTATTATGTACTTTATGGCTGGTGCAACTTATACTCAGTCTTATACTCCGGAGCGACTTATACTCCAGAAAACACGATACTGCTTTCTTACCTTGGGTCATCATTTGCTTTCGAATTGGGAAAAGCCGTCTGCGCCTTTGGTTGATTTCTTGTGGAAATCGGTCACTGAGTGGGTTCTTTGCAGTTGTTTGCCTTGTCATTGCACCATTTCCTTCTGTAATGTTTGAACTTTGCAATGATTGGTCTGGGTCGGATGGGGTTTGCAGGTTTATGTCCTAAACGATGTACACGGTGAAAGCTAACGTCCACAGTTTCTCCTGTGAGTTTAAGTAGGTTGACCACAAAATACTTAACCAGGTTTTTGGGCTCCTCGGTCAATGACTCCAGAATACTAGAAAATATCACCTTGTCTCTCATACTTCGTGCTTGTTGGTCCAGAATTGTTTATTTCATTGTTTTGGTCTTGGATGCAATCGTTGTTAGTGTTTCACGAACAGCAGAGAGTTCAGTAATGAGAGTGGTGACTGAGTTACGGAGTAAAAAGTTTTCTTGAGTGACAGTTTTGATTTGCTGATAGCTAAATCTTTGCTACGATGCATTTCTTAGAATTCTTTGTGAAGAACCTCAATTATCACAATTCCTGTGTTTTTATTTTATTTCACCTTTATTTACCCAGGCAAACAATTAAGAACAGGTTCTTATTTACAACTGCGGCCTGTGTCGAGACCGGCAAGCTTTTCATTGTTAATAGTAAGATGTCACTTACTTCAGTACAGCATGTTTTGGTAAGAGGGGAGGAAGCAGATGAATTAGATTATGTTGAATTAGGTGATGATGCGCCGTTTGTTTGTATCTCAAAAAGTTCATAAACATAGGCGTTCTTAAGTAGAGGTACAACTGGACTGCTATCAAAAACTTGTCGTAATTTCCACCGGAAAGCTGGAATTATTTTTTGATACACGAGCTGCCAAGATGAGATTAATTTAGACCTTTCAACATTGCGGAAAGTAGCGAAAGTGTCGTGAATGGTAAATATTGCATTGTTAAACGTCCTCTACTGCTGTTAGTTGGTTAATTTGTGGCCTCCATTGCTGTGGCGCACACAATTGTAATACATCGCCATTTATACTTGTTGCCATCTTTTAAAACACCGTTAGTATTTGGTTTAAAAAGCAGACACTTGCAGTCAGTCGAGAATAGCGTAGCCTCCTGTAGTAAAGTACCGTGGTTTTCCATGCATAATGCGCAAAATTTAACTAATTTTTTGTCCTAAAATCTGGGGTGCGCATTATGCATGGGTACAACAATTTCTGAAGAAAATCTCCCTCGAAATAAAACTTGAAATCACCTTTCTCATTGTTTGTTGTCAATCGCGCATCGCATTCAGCCATCCTGCCCAACACACTTACTAGTCAGTAAAATTCATAATTGACGACACATCGTTTGATGCGATGGTGCAATACTTTATGGTGTGTTATTGTCAAATATTGTTTGTTTTTTAATCTCCATTGCAGACCGGATATCATACGGAGGCCGCCATGACAGTATGCGCAGAACGGATGCGCAAGACACGTCAATTGCGCATCACATTCAGCCATCCTGCCCAACACACTTAGTCAGTAAAATTCATAATTGACGACACATCGTTTGATGCGATGGTGCAATCCTTGATGGTGTGTTATTCTCGAATATTGTTTGTTGTTTAATCTCCATCGCAGACCGGATATCATACGGAGGCAGTATCACTGCGCATGCGCACTATGGATCCGGTGCGCAGAACGGATGCGCAAGACACGTCAGCTATTTAAAGAGCGAGAGTTCAGTTTAATTAGCAGTTTCATCAAAATGGTTAAGAGAGCAAGTTATAGTATAGCATTTCAAAAGAAAGTCATTGAAGTAGCAGAAGAATTAGGCAATAGGGCAGCTGTGCACCAATTTGATGTCAATGAATCAAACATAAGACTCTGGAGGAAGAAAAAAAGTCAATTTGATACAGCGAAGGCTTCACCAAGAGCACCTGGAAGAGGAAAGTAAGCGGTTGTTCCCAAAGATGATCTTTTTTCTGAAATAATTGTACGTTTACGGACTTAAGAGTCAAAATTTGGGTGCGTATTATACATGGATACAGGCTTTTTTCCAGCATCGACGTGCCATTTTTAGGGTGCGTATTATGCATGGGGGCGTATTATACATGGAAATTTACGGTAATACTTTGTGATCGGTGCTCGTATGCAATGAGTTTATTTGGACTGTAATGTACACCAGTGACAGTATGTTGTACTGGGATCAGGACATGACCCGGCCCACAGCTCTCAACAAAAGGCCTTGAACACAATGCACTCGTAATTTCCACTTCACAAATGGAAAGGATCACCATACCACGTGAAGGCAGCATTACATTATTAGATTATTTATGAACAACAATAATCCAACAAGCGATCATATCGCTTATCATGTCATACGAACGCGCATCATTACGCAAGCATATCAAGATACCATATTTTTCGAACTATAAGTTGCGGGGGGTTTTCGATCCAGGGCGCTTGCTTGGAGCACACACACATAAATTGAGCTCATGTTTTGTGAAATAAAGAGCAGGTTACCAAACCTACGTCTTGCCTGGTACTTTGGTAACACTACAATATAGTTATATACGTAGATCTGTGGAATAATTGGAGCCGCAACTGACGATGAGGCTGACGACAAGGCTGACGTCAGCGGCGCACGTAGGTCCGGAGTCAACAGCTGTTTTTTTTGTTTGTTTTGTTATTGACACAGAGGATGAATATCCCGATGGATTTAATGATTTGGAGTAGGGGTGTAAATCGCAGGTTTTGTCACGATACGATATCATATCGATACAAAGAACCACGATACGATATTTGCCGATATCTTAAAGCCTGCTGTGATTCATTCACGAAACATCACGATATAGTGCTCTACGATCAATATAGAACAATATCCTGATTTATAACAATTCATAGGCAAAATCAACAAGGTACTGCAAACTCTTTATTTACGACATTACAAAGTGCTTCCAAACGAATGAGTTGAAGCCCAAAGGGGAGCGAATTTCCTCGTCTCCTTGGACACTAGCCATAGCCCCAGACCAGGAGCCGCGTAGTTGTCGGCTCCCTTCTCACGTGCCTGCTCTGCTCACAACACAACACGCCGCGCACTGCTCCCGGAAAGATGAAGCAAGCAACAATGAACTAGATTTCAAAATGAAGTCTCATCTAATGTCAGAGGTAAAAGACGGGCGATATAGATCGATGTTTAAGTTTAGCATCGATGCCAACAAATCGTAGAGCATTATATCGATGTGTATCGATGAATCGTTACACCCCTAATTTGGAGTGACATGGATCGTTCATTAAAATTGTTGTTTATATTTCATTTATTTGATATATCTCGTCTGACGTCAGCGGCGCACCTCATTCCGGAGTCAACAACTGTGTTTTTTGTTTTTTTTAAGTAACACAAGACTAAGATTCCTATGGATTTAATGATTTGGAGTGACACGGATGGTTTGATAAAATTGTTTATATTATTGTATACTGTTTTTTTTCCATGTATTATGTGCAAAATTTAACTAATTTATTGTCCTAAAATCTGAGGTGCGCATTATACATGGGTACAATTTAATTTTTTTATTTTTTTGTGAAGAAAATCATGTCAAGGATGGAGTGTGGAAAGGAGCGAGGCGACCAAGTGCAGCTTGGACCAGGGTTTATTGGAGGAACTCAAAACACAGACTTGGTAAAATAATTGTGATAAATAACTGGAACATCACTCAAATATTGGTGATCCCGTTGAGTCTCACATATTTCTTCGCTATCGAGTTTGCTACTGCATGCGCAGTGATACTGACCGGCAGAATAACATCCGGTTGTTCCCAAAGATCTTTTTTCTGAAATAATTTTACGTTTACGGACTTAAGTAACCCGGCCGGGTCATACCAAAGACTATAAAAATGGGACCCATTGCCTCCGTGCTTGGCACTCAGCATTAAGGGTTGGAATTGGGGGGTTTGATCACCAAATGATTCTCGAGCGCGGCGCCGCTGCTGCTCATTGCTCCCCTCTCCCCCAAGGGATGGATCAAAATCACACCGGGATAGGTCAAATGCAGAGGACAAATTTCACCACATCCAGATGCGTGTGTGACGATCATTGGGACTTTAAAAAAGAAAAAGAAATCTGGGTCCGTATTATACATGGGTACAGGCTTTTTTCCAGCATCGGCATGCCATTTTTAGGATGCGTATTATACATGGGGGCGCATTATACATGGAAAAAAACGGTAGTTTATATATTGTTATCTGGGCCTGTGGAATAATTTGAACTGCAACTGACGACGAGTTCGACGTCAGCGGTGTGCCGCTCACGCGCCGTTGTTTACAGAAAGGACAACGAATTCGATCGATGGATTTAATGATTTGGAGTGACACATGGTTTGGTAAACGTGTTATTTCTGTTATAGTTATTTGAATAACTGTTAATGTTACGTCAGGCCCGTTCTCAGATCCTCGTTTGTGTTTGTCACGTCAGCATACCGTATCGTTTAGCCTGTTGTTGCTGGTTCATGTCTGTTCTTGGTGTTGGATTTTGTCAAATAAATTTCCCCCAAAATGCGACTTAAACTCCGGTGCGACTTATATATGTTTTTTCCCTCTTTATTGGGCATTTTATGGCTGATGCGACTTGTACTCCGAAGCGACTTTTAGTCCGGAAAATACGGTACTTTGTTTTAGTGTAGTTCCCGTAGTTGGCGATTCAAGATGGCCAACCTTCTGCCCATGCGCCCCTCAGATTGCGCACAGGTCCGATCGCGTCCTGGCAGAACTTTATTAAATACGCACTGATAAATGCATACTGTCGGAAGCAATATTTGGGAAACTGCATCACTTTGCCGAATGGACTTTTCCCACTTCCATCTCATCAACGTGCACTAAAACATCCTTTTGAACTGGAAGATCCAAGTTGCGAGGTCAAGGGATAAAGGAGATCTTGACTTCACCGACGGACTCCAATGTTACGTCACTCGACAACGGTGACCGCGTAAAGGTGCAGTCTGTGAACGACTTAATTTACTATATTCTAAACCAGGGGTGTCCAAACTACGGCCAGTTTTTATTGGCCCGCAACAAAGTACGGGGCAGGCTAAAGAGTTAGCGGAAAGATGCTAATTCGCGATCGTGCTGACATGCGCAAACGGACCTCTAAAGGAAATTAAACGAACATTCGGAACAATACTACATTGTCCTAAAGTTTAGACACGTGATCATTCATTTCTCTTGTTAGGATACACACTTACATTGCCAATGACTCCTGTACCACTGTAACCAACATACACTACCGTTCAAAAGTTTGGGGTCACAAAATTGTTTGGGTGACCCCAAACTTTTGAACGGTAGTGTATGTACAAGAACGTAAAATAGGAAGTGGTATCGCCTGAGAACGGCCTTCAAAATAAATCACCCTACCTCAAATCAAAGCATGGCTGAATCACATAAATAACATGGAGAATTCTTAACACAAACTGTAAATATGTTTTTATAAAGACTTTTATTATTATACTTTTTTTTATAACAAGGTAGAAGTGTACGTACTGTAAATAAGTTCTTAGAACTCTTTTATTATTATAAAAAAATTCTATAACAAGGTACAACACTGTAAATATGTTTTTAGAACTCTTATTATAACCTTATTTTTTTTAAAAAAAGGTACAAGTGTACGCACTGCAATTGTGTGGGCACTCCTTGCCTTCTGCTGGCGTGTGGGCAAGTTTTGTGCCATAAATCCTCAATTTAGAAGTTTTATTTTGACTTTTAATTATAAATCCGCGATGTAGTGAAACCGCGATAAACAAACCGTGATGTAGCGAGGGATTACTGTACATCACTGAAAATCAAGGCAATTGTGTTTGTCTAATTTGTAAAGAGACGGTTGCCTTGTTTAAGGATTTCAACTTAAAAACACTATCAGACTAAACATGCGAACACAAACGACCAGCTAACAGGGAGTGACCGCGCTGATAGTAAAGTGAAGCAGCTCCAAGCTGAACTGGCGTCACAACAGCGATTCTTCACACGGGACTGTGAGTCAAAAATAAATATTACTAAAGCAAGCTACGAAGTGGCCATGTTAAGACTGTTGATGTTTTGGACCTGTAGACCTGACACAAACTATTATTTTCTGAAAGATAATGTAAATGACAAGAGCAAACTTCACTAGTTTTAAGTTTTAATAATAACAGACAACTTTGCATTACTTATAACTCCCGTTTAAAATGTTCATGAGGCAAAAGTAATTTTAAACTCATGTAAATTTAAGGTATTTCATACAGTTTGTTCAATGTTATCTGACTCTTCAGATATGAATGAAAGGCAGAATTTGTGTTTTTAGAGTTGTTCACATCTGCCTGAGTGACTCATATTTGGTTATTTTGCCATTTGAAAAATAAAGACAATTGTGACAATGAAATTTGTTTTATAACCGTCTGTATTTGCATGCCATTTTTGTAGTTAAAAAATGTCCGAAAAAACTATTGGCCCCCGGGCCCCTTCACTTTATCAAATCTGGCCCTCCTTGCAAAAAGTTTGGACACCCCTGTTCTAAACATATTTAGCGTCATTATTACATTATTTAGTAGGGGTGTAACGATACATCGATACACATCGATTAATCGATATAATGCTCTACGATTTATTGGCATCGATGCTAAAGGTAATCATCAATTTATATCGCCGTGTTTGACCTCGGACATTAGACGCGACTTTATTTTGAAATCCAGTTCATTGTTGCTTGCTTCCTCTTTCCGGGAGCAGTGCGCCCGGCGTTGTTGTGTTGTGAGCAGAGCACGCACGTGAAAGGGGAGGGGACAACTAGTACGCGGCTCCTGGGCTGGTGCTATGGCTAGTGTCCAAAAAGACGAGGAAATTTGCTCCCCTTTAGGCTTCAAGTCATTCGTTTGGAGGCACTTTGGATTCCAAAGAAAAGATGGCTCAACGGACAAGACACGTGCAGTTTGTAAATCCTGCCATGCGGGGATCAAATATTCAGGGAGCACAAATCTCGCCGCACATTTAAAGAAAAAACACGACATCAAAGTTCAGTGTTAAATTAAGCAATTTGTATACTACAATACTCTTGTAATTTCCTAAATAAAGAGTTTGCAGTACCTTGTTGATTTTGCGTATGAATTGTTATAAATCAGGATATTGTTCTATATTTTTTATTTAAAAAAAAAAAATCGATCGTAGAGCACTATATCGCGATATATCGTGAATGAATCGCAGCAGGCTTTAAGATATCGGCAAATATCGTATCGCAGTTCTTTATATCGATATTATATCGTATCGTGACAAAACCCGCGATTTACACCCCTATTATTTAGTTTTTACTGACTGCATGAAGATATGCCGTCATCCACCTGCATGAAGTTATTTGGCAAAATAAATGATGCCTTGAAGAATACAATATATCTTTATTTACCGTAATTTTCAGACTATAAATCGCTCCGGAGTATAAGTCGCACCAGCCATAAAATGCCCAAAAAAGTGAAAAAAAAACATATAAGTCGCTCCGGAGTATAAGTCGCATTTTGGGGGCAATTTATTCGACAAAATCCAACACCAAGAACAGACATGAACGAGCAACAACAGGCTAAACGATACGGTATGCTAACGTGACAAACACAAACGAGGAGCTGAGAACGGGCCTGACGTAACATTCAGTTATTTAAAAAAAAAACTATTACATAAATAACACGTTTATAAAATCATCTGTCACTTCAATTCATTAAATCCATCGATCGTCCTTTGTCAACAATGCCGTGTGCCGCGCCGCAGTTCAAATTATTCCACAGGCCCATGCAACGATATATAAACTATATTTGAAATAACTATCACATAAACAACAATATTATCAAACTATTTGTGTCACTCCAAATCATTAAATCCATCGATCAAATTTCTCATCCTTTATGTCATCCTGGTGACAGAGGATATGGCGCTTTAAAGTGTTAATTACTTTATTTGTTTTTTTCTCTCTATTTTTCATGTTTTGAATATGTTCAAGATAAAGATATCAAAGCATGTGAAGTGATCAACTATACTAAAAATAACGTGAAGTGGTCAACTACACTTGCAAGTAAGTGATGTGTTAATGATCAAGTAAAAATTTGTGGAAAAAAACATATATGTCTCTCCTGAGTATAAGTCGCCCCCCCCACCCAAACTATGAAAAAAAACGTGACTTATAGTCCGAAAATTACGATATACAAATTTAGGAAATTGGGAATAGAATAGAATAGATCTTTATTGTCATTGTCACACATGTACAACAAAATTTAAAAAGTGCCAACCGATCAGTGCATGAAAATAAAAGAATAAATAGACTAAATAGAATAAAAAGATTAAAAAATACAAGCTAAAAACCCACAGAAGAACATACACAGACATAATAATTTTCTTTTGGCGGCATTCAATGTGACTACCGCTGTAGGTTAAAAACAGTTGGCGAATCTGCTAGTCCTTGACCTAATTGATCTGTAGCGTCTGCCTGATGGCAACAGTTCGAAAAGGGAGTGGCCAGGGTGGGAATTGTCCTTCAGAATGTTCTGTGTTTTTTTGAGACAGCGGGTTCTGTGTAGGTCTTCCAGTGTGAGGAGAGGGCAGCCAATGATCTTTTGTGCTGTGTTGATGACCCCTTGGAGCTTTTTCCAATATTATATAGTATTATAAGAAGGTTTTCTGGTGGTGTGTTGTGATAGATGAGAACAACAAACAATCTATTGGAATCAGCCATCCTTGTTTACATTGGGCTTGAACGCTGTGAGGTCAGAACTGTTACGATTTCCGACCTCCCTGGAATGCAGCCTCAGGGTTATGGCATTGACGAAGAGACATGCTTAGGAGGCTAAATTTAAACTACGGGCCATCGATTACGCGGTTGCACATGGTAATAGAGCAGCCGTGAGAAAATTCAACATTAATGAATCCATGGTTCGGAAGTAGAAGAAGCAGGAAAAGGAACTGCGCCGAGTTAAGAAAACAAAAAGGTTTCTGGGGAAACAAGGCGAGGTGGCCAGAGTTGGAAGAGTGACTTGAATAATGGATTATCGACCAAAGAACAGCCGAGAGTAGTGTCTCTACATTCGACTGAGGGCAGTAACTATAGGATAAGAGATGAAGATTGAACACTTTCAAGGAGGAGCGTCTTGGTGCTTGCATTTTATGAAAAGGCGCCATCTCTCCATCCGAGCAAGAACTACCGTGGCGGAGTATTTTTCGATAGATAAAAAGAAAAGCGCCCAATAATTAGCAACGTTTTTTAAATTCTCACACTGGTGATTTTCTTCTCAAATACAATATTTCGCGATGAAACATTTTCACTCTTGTTGTTGTTATTTTATAGAACTAAAGTACAGTTCATATTCGGCATCACCAAATCAAAAAGCATCTGCATAGATGTCCCTAAAATGGTTCTTTTCACAAATGGCTTGTTTTCTGCTGTTTGTTATGGTCTGAAATTGGTGCTTTAAGCAAAACCAACCCATGTACAAAGAAAATGAAATATGATGGAGTTGTTGTTTTTTTAAGTGAAAGACAAACATCGAATCTTTAAATAGCTATTCTGTCATTACATAATCATACACCAATATTTTGTGACACTTGGAAGGTCAGTCAGAATGCTGTAAATTAGCTGGCACTCAAGATGTTCTCTATTAAATGTCGTCTTGCATTGAAAGAACTGTGCAATTTCTAAAATGAGTTTATGTGGTCTTGGTGCCATCTTTGTATTCTGTCCTGGTGGTTTCTACAGATGCGAAGGCTGGCTTGGTATTGACGGACTCAAATTCAGTCTCGTCTATCACTAATCTCTGCATGAAAGATTGTATGGATGATAATGGGGGTAGGTACAATAATTTTGGTTGTAAACTAATCTACAAAAATTGTGAAATTTTTGTTATTTTATTCATATCTTTTAGGGATTGAGCTGGGCATGCTTGATACAGAGATGATTAAGTTATTGGCATGGCAGAGGGTCCAGCAGCTTTTCCCTGGTAAAGCCCACACCACTCTATCTACAGATGCCAGCGACGCTCCCAAACCCCCACCATCACTCCCTGACTGTAAGATTTAAACATTGCAATAAAGTTGAATTTTATACAATTATTGCCAAGTTTCAATCTTGAGGTTTTTGTGTTTTTTGTTTCTTCAGATCAGAAAAAGTTGCAGGCCCGGGCTGTCTTCTACCCACTAACAGGAAAAGGAAAGGCTGTTACCATGTGCTATCGAACGTTATACATAGGATCTGGTAAGACATGACGACTTTATCAGAATGTCTCAATCTTGTTTTGTACTAATCTTGGGAAAAGAGTTCTCTCTCAGCTGTGCACTTGCACACTGCACTCACCCTCACAGGAAATTACTACTGTGCATAAAAAATTAAAATCTCTCCCGTGTTGGCATTTTGCTTTTACATATTCATTTAAAACATCCATCCCATCCATTTTCTGTACCGCTTATCCCCACAGGGGTCGCGGGCGTGCTGGAGCCTATCCCAGCAGTCATCGGGCAGTAGGCGGGGGACAGATTCTTCACACAAAAAAAATTGAAAAATTTGCAGGCGGTTGACGGAGCGGCAAGAGAAATCCATTAAAAAAAAAAAACTGAAAATTGTGAAAGTTTGGAAGCATTTCAAACTGAAATGTATACCATCTTGTGTAATCATTGTTACATGGACCATAGTCTCTGACCTACGCTAGGTTAAAGTGTACCTGTGGAGATCCCACATTGAGGTCTTGGTGGGGAAAGGGAACAATATTGTAGAGTTTGAGAAATATTTTGTGTTCCCATTTTTACGTCTAGTCTTGCATTTGCCAAAATAATCCCCCTACGAGTACGCTATGTGTTACGTACACTACGTGTTACGTACAGTACTCAACGTCTTACGTACAGTCCTCTGATTGGTTTACCGCGCCAATCAACGTAAAACGTAATGTCCTCTGATTGGTTCATTGGGTCTACATATTACGTCTATATATTATATCTTTGTGTGGCGGAAGCCACACAAAACAAATTTACAGATTTGCGCAAAAGATAGTACAGTAATCCCTCGGTACATCCCAGTTTGTTTATCGCGGTTTCACTACATCGCAGATTTTTTTTTCCAAATTAAAAGAAAAATTAAAAGTCAAAATAAAACTTCTAAATTGAGGAATTATGCCACAAAACATGCCCACAAGGCAAGGAGTGCCCACACAATTGCAGCGCGTACACTTGTACCTTTTTATAATAAGTCCTAAAAACATATTTACAGTGTTGTACCTTGTTACAGAATTCTTTTTTTTATAATAAGAGTTCTAAAAACATATTTAGAGCATGTACACTTGTACCTTGTTATAAAAAATTTATAATAATAAAAGCTGTTCTAAAAACATATTTACAGTATGTGTTAAGAATTCTCCATGTTATTTATGTGATTCAGCCGTGCTTTGATTTGAGGTAGGTTGGTTTATTTTGAAGGCCGTTTTCAGGCGATACCACTTCCTGTTTTACGTTCGTGTACATATGTCGGTTACAGTGGTACAGGAGTCATTAACGATGTAAGTGGGTCTCCTAACAAGAGAAATGAACGATCACATGTGTCTAACCCAGGGGTGGGCAAACTTTTTGACTCGCGGGCCGAACTGGGTTCTAAATTTGGACCGGAGGGCCGAACCAGGACCAGATGGACGTAGTGTTTGTGTGAAGTAATATACGCGACCTGTAAAGGTCATTGCATACAAGATTTTGGCCTTTAGTAGGTAGTAAAGCATGGATATTCCAAACAAGTTTTTTGAAAACAAATGCATTTATTAACAGCATTAAAAAAAAAAAATCACTAAAAAACTGCTATCAGTGATTCTCATAAAATACGACACTGTTATTATGAATAACAGTCTCCATCACTTCAGTGCCTGCAGGTCAGATTAATGAAAGATGTTTATTTTATGAGATCACATCAAACGGCAAACATTCTGACCAAATATATCATCTTGAAGAATCGGTGAAAGCATACATCCAAATAAAGTAATCAAAACGGCAACACGGTGAGGGGTATCTGAAAATCAGAGCAGAGTTTTAACTCCCAAACACCTGGTAACAGAGGTGAGGAAACGGGAAACACTTCCTTAAAGTAAGCCTTAAGAACTTTACAGGTTAAGATTAGTCGCAAACAGGTGGTGCATCAATGTCCTTGAGCATCCTGCATTGTTTGAAAATGAGAATGGTCGCTGGTCCCTGTTATGTGTACAAATCATATTCAAAATGCATTTTTTTAGAACAAACTTGAGAGCCTCCCCTTCATTTTCAGTGGGAACAGTGTTGTTGGTCTCCCTTTTTTGCTAGTGCGTCATAGTCTGGAGTAAAATTTGATGTGGCAATTCTTAGGAGAGATCCGAGGTGTTGGTCCGTTTACCTTGATCTGTGACGGGTTGATGTTGATGCTCATGTGGCTGAACGTCACGTTGCGTACGTCGAGCCAAATTGGCCACTCTTTTGTAAACACTCGGCACTGTGTCCACCTTGCTTTTCCTTGGGCGACTCATTTTAATAGAAGGATTCTGTTAGGGTGGTGCTCACTCTAACTTATTTTGCAAGTACCACACTGGAGTCAAGTTAGTCATTTTAGACACCTGCAGGCGGAGAGTTCACTCGTCGCTGTGCTTACAGCGATGGTCGAATGAAGTCTGACTCAGGCCTCGTCAGGTGCTTATTTATTGAGAGAAACAGAGTGGGGTTGAAAGTGGGGGGGGGGTGAACACCCAGGATAAGGTGAAGACGGTCCCCTGCTGATCAAAGCATAGCAGGGGACCTTTTACGACGTTCTGTAAACAAAGCAACTTTGATTGCTTCCTCTGCAGCTAGTCAATAAGTTGAAAAGATCTTACCACTTTGGTCAACTACTTTTGTCTAGACAGGACAAGCTAGTTAAATTATTACAGGTTACATTCCAACATTATCATACGATGAAGATATTCTGCAAACCCTAACATATCCCTCCTGTTTTATCATATGATTATGTCAAACCCGAACAATCAAACATAAGTAAGAAAATACAATGAAAGCAATAACTTCCAGTGAAGATGAGGTTTTTCCTCAATACTCCAGTCCAAATTGTGTGTGTAATTTTAAAAACCTGCGGCCAGATTAAATGCAGGAAAAGAGTTACACGGTCCCTCTGCCTTAGGCGACCAGAATGTTATCAATCAAGATAGAAATTGCTCGCGATTGTTCAGCCGTTGGGGGCTTGGCACGCCCACTGGTGGAGGGTGAGCACGATTCTCACCCCCTTCGCAGATCTGCTCCGTCCGGGGAGAACTATTATATAATATCTGCTGCGTGGTCGTTGTCTTCAGTGGCTCAGGGTGGACTACCTGGCCACCAAGGGGGAAGAGGATTATTCTGCCTCTGTTTGTACCGGGGGCGGGGACGCTGTTGATGGCGGATCTGGTTCCTGGCAGGAAACCTTCACCGGGGCGCACTGGGACAGATGATACCACGTATCTCCTTTGCCGGCCAGCCGGACAGCATGTGAGATGGGCTCATTCGAGATGTTTCTTCTGCTCCTCCCATCACTGTGTGTTGAATTCTTACGTGTCCTGTTAAGACTCCAAAAACAATCACATTTGACAAAACATTGAATCTTACAGTAGATTAAATCATTCTACTCCCCCACCGTTTTGACACATTCACGTAATGTGTCAATAGCGTCGTTGGGTAGCGAAAAGGACCAGCAAGGTGTCTCGGACACATTATCATACCCATCCCAGCTAGACTAGTTGGTCCTGTCTTGTCCAGCCACAGGAAACGGGCCTTCTCCATTGAACCATTTGACGTCAATGGTGCCCCTTCCAACATCCGTGGAGACAATGGAACAGAACGGTCCATGTGCAACACCACAGGAGCCGTCTCCCACAGCCTTTTCACACCACAATACCACACTCCCCCTTCCACAGTCCAGTCTCAGTTGAGACAATGGAAGGCAGGAAGGCACAGGTGAGACACCGGAGGCGCAAACTCCTGCAATCCTTCCACAAACCAATTACAACAAAAGCCCAAATCATTTATTTCTGTTTGGGAGGATCACAACGGCCAAATTTTACAAATGACAAACCTCAAGACGCGACGCAGGTCTTGGAACCACATTGACGACCGCCAAACGCAAATGCCGGGTCAAGGACTGTTCTTCGCCTGTTCTTTGCAACTCTTGTAGTCAATTTTATTGCCCTTTTGAACTGGGCAGATAGGGGTGTTTGCGAGAAGAGTTTGAGCACTTCCTAATGATTCCCCCTAACCAAAGACCATTTATGACAGGGGCTATCCCATTTATTGCCTCCTGTCATAGAGGAGATTCTCTGGTCTTTGTCGGATCTGGGCTGGGGGAATGAATGTTAAGTCCTGTAGCAAATGGTTCCTTTGATCAGTCAAACAAATGTTGATTAGCCTAAGCGCGTGCCCTTCCAAACACGTACAGCACTTCCTCATAGCTTCTTTAGTCATTTTTCAATCATCTTCCAATTGTTTACAGCACAAATTTGAAAAGCTCGAGAAAATTTTAACTTAATAGCATGACGCCAAATGTGTTAGAGAATCCATATGTCGTAAAGTGTTGTATTTTTACTATCTTTCACTATCTGTCCTACTCACTCCCCCCTTCTGAGGCTTGGCATCGACCATGCCTCACACCTTGACAAACCTTTTTGGGAGAATGTGTTCTTTACTACATATGAGTCCATCATTTAATTTGACTTCCTTTCCAAAACGCTTCTCAATTTCCCATTTCACACATCTTCTGCATGTGTTACTGGTTCTCCAGTTTTTTCTCTAGTTAATTATCACTCCAAAAGCAACCTTTACTTTTCTTTTGTCTGTTTTTTCTTTTTTTTTTTTCTTAGCATTTAACTTAAATTTCGTTGTACGTGTTACAATGACAAATAAAGATCTACCTATCTACTCAAAATAACTCTTCCTTAAAAGTCGCTCGACTAATTTTCCATGGTAGCCTCCAACAACTTCAACCACTTAAGCTGTATTTTCCTTTCAGTCAGGCATTCAGTCTTCAATGCTCATTTGCATCTCACACACAGCCTCCAAAAAGGAGTCTTTCCATCACATTGGTCCCAATTCATCCAAGCACTCCACACAACATTCACATACCATTTTCAACTCACGTTCCTGATAGAACAATCCACCAATCCAAAAAAAACTCAACACAAAAAAAAACTGCTGGCAAACTAATCAGGATTTTTTCATTGTTTTTAAATTTGAAGAACTCAATCTCTCAGGTTCAGCTCGCATATACATAGAAGTTTGTATAATCTCATAACACAACCAGTCAACTATTTCTACTAAATGTCAATGTCTTAAATTCACAATTTTGATTCTTCCAATTCCTGAAAGCATGTTCTGTCGTTTCTTACTTAACATGCACTCTGCAGTCAATTTATCCTACCAGTCGCACACTCAACCACACAACATTCATGCAAACAGCTTGGAACAACGGACAAAAAAAAGGATCTACGCCCTTCTTCACTTAAGAAAAAGAAGCTCTGTTCTTTTTCTTAGCCCGTTCCTTCCACTGGGACTTGAACCACAGCTGTTTCATAGCTTGGAAACACCAAAGCCGTATCTCATAGCCCGGACAAACCAAAGCCGTATCTCATAGCTAGGACAAACCAAAGCCGTATCTCATAGCTCGGACAAACCAAAGCCGTATCTCATAGCTCGGACAAACCAAAGCCGTGTCTGCGCTTTTTTCCATGACTTACTTGTCTCCTCGGTCCGCTGCAATGCCGGACCCCGTCAAACCACCTCTGACAGACGAAGGCAGACCTAAGATGCTGGCCCAGCGAAGAAATTCTCTTCCCAGGACTTTCTTTTCCAGGTCCCCATAAAGGACGCTGGCTTGTCGACAATGCAGCACGTCCTCCTCCGTCAGCCAGATGGCGGGTATGAGGGTCCCGGGTTTCGGCACCAAAATGTTAGGGTGGTGCTCACTCTAACTTATTTTGCAAGAACCACACTGGAGTCAAGTTAGTCATTTTAGACACCTGCAGGCGGAGAGTTCACTCGTCGCTGTGCTTACAGCGATGGTCGAATGAAGTCTGACTCAGGCCTCGTCAGGTGCTTATTTATTGAGAGAAACAGAGTGGGGTTGAAAGTGGGGGTGTGTGAACACCCAGGATAAGGTGAAGACGGTCCCCTGCTGATCAAAGCATAGCAGGGGACCTTTTACGACGTTCTGTAAACAAAGCAACTTTGATTGCTTCCTCTGCAGCTAGTCAATAAGTTGAAAAGATCTTACCACTTTGGTCGACTACTTTTGTCTAGACAGGACAAGCTAGTTAAATTATTACAGGTTACATTCCAACATTATCATACGATGAAGATATTCTGCAAACCCTAACAGATTCCAGGGGAAGGTTTGTGGGTGTCTTTAGCGTAAAACTGTATCTGAAAACTCAGCGCGCGAATTACAAGAATGCTGTCGTCACAGCCCACGCTCTAAATTCGGGACTGATACAAATAGAGCGCGAGTGCGCCATGTCCGTACTACTGAGTACGTACACGCACTTGTGAGTGTGCACCGAGCTTTCTGACACGGCTTCCGGTAGTAAATACGCAGGCGAGCGGTTCCCCATCTACTGGGGAAACGCAGTCATTGCAGGCAAAATGACCCAAAAAATATTTTAATAATACAATTTATTCAGCGTTAGCGGGCCGGATTAAACGGTCCCGTGGGCCGGATGTGGCCCGCGGGCCGTAGTTTGCCCACCCCTGGTCTAACCTTTAGGACAATGTAGTATTGCTCCAAATGTTCTTTTAGATTCCGTTAGAGGTCCGTTTTCATGTGTTAGCATGATCGCGAATTAGCATCTTTCCACTAACTTGTTAGCCTGCCCAGTGCTTCTTGTTACACGCACACATGTATAATATTTATATTTTCAATATTTATACAAAATGTTCTGTGTTATTTATACTATTAATGTATCACTTATGTGTTTGAAACAATTATTTAATGTTCTAATAATAAAATATGCACTTAAATGGTTTCATATACATTTATTGACACAAAAAATGTAGAGATAAAAATGTCACTTATCGCGGTGGTATTTGGAACCAATTATCTGCGATAAACGAGGGATTACTGTATTTCTTTATCAATGGCGACGGAGGTACAAACTCTACGCGTTACGTACAGTCCTGATTGTTTTTTTGCCCCGATCTACGTAAAATGTAATGTCCTCTGATTGGTTCATTGGGTCTTCATATTACGCCTGTTTATTTATTTAGCGAATGCAAGGTGCCTAAGCCAAGCGGTTGCCTCCTGGTCTGCTGTATGGAGGGTGACTGACCCTCCTTTAAGTCTGGAGAGGACAAACTTCTATTACGTCTGTACAATACGGAAGCCACACAAAACAACTTCACAGATTTTGTAATTTGGTCCACACAAAAGGTGCACCTTATAAAAAGGCGCACCTTGTTTTTTTTTTAGAATATTAAAGGCTTTTAAATGTGCCTTATTGTGCGGAAAGTACGGTACTTGAAAATGTATTTAGGATGAAAAATTGGTGACCATGAAAACACGTTAGAAAATCGTGTATGATCAAAGTATGTACAATCGAGCTACAGCGCCGTGTATTTAAATGTCAAAAGTGCTGTTGCTGTTGAGCCTCGGTGAAACAACAAACAATGTGCCTGACACGTATCAGCAAACGTGATACGTGCCCAACTTTAAGACTAGCCTGAACAATTATATAGTACATGCTGCACAAGGAGCACTTAATGTGAAGCTCACAACTCTTACATCTGCATCCATGTTGCGAGCGTTGTCAGTTACAACAGCCACTCTCAGCTTCCTTTCGGACATCTGCTAGATTCCTCAGTGTGTGGGGTTCATAAAGTGAGCTAGTTTGCAAGATAATGCCTTTTATCAGTGTCAATCCATCTTTATTAATAGTATAAACAAACATCTGTTCGTCTCTCCGTCCTTTATGTAGCACATTCAGGCCTCTAAAACCTAAGGATGAATTTAGAAGCACTCCCGTAAACCTGAAGTGTTGCTGAAAATTCATCCCGTAAACCCAAAGTGTTGGTGGAACACTTGTGACTTTCGCATAAAGTCAATATAGTTTTGAAAATTTTACCTTTATCACTGGGGCCTCGTGCGTTTAAAACAGCCTCAATCAAAATTAGTCCGCCATTCTGACTCAAAGCCTTCAAAATTCTTCTTTTTCCCCATTGTCCACAAACATTTTTGTGGACACAAACCCCAATCTGATAGTTCACCTGGTTCGAAGTCTTCAAGCGCATCGTCATTTATTTAGAAATGTATACATATACCATACTGGGGAACCAACGGCGCTGTCGTGTGTTAATTTTGATGCATTTCTTTGGCTACTAGATGAACTGAAACAAACAGTAAATAGAACATTGCAATTCATTTCCTTTGGTTTGGCCTTATTCCCCAAACAAATCGAACTTGCCTTCCTGTCCAAAGTCCTCTGAGTTTTTTCAGTTTTTCCAGATCCGGGGGTCAAGGAAAACAAAATGTATCTACATTCCCGGTCTTAGAGGTAAAACTGCTTAACAGCGTTCTCTAGTGGATGAGATGTGGTAATGCGCTCCTATCTTAAATGGGTTAAAAAAAGATGGCTTCTGCCACTGCTGACAACCATTTGTCAATTGTCATTCCCTTGATTCAAGCCTTCACAGTGGCGCGCACCCACATGCATTGTTTTGAAAATGAATGCCCATCTCTGCTGTTCTCATGACATACATACTTGCATCTCTAAACCAACATATCTGCTGAATTGCGTTAAAATGGAAATAAAATTTAGTAAAGTGGAATACACACGTGAGAATGTGATTTTGTTAAAAAAAAACATGATGGGGCAGTTGACTTGAGACTGAGACATACAAAGGATGACAAAGAAAAATTAAGTTGTATGGCATGAATTTGTATTTTTTGTGACTCAGTCTGTCACATTGAAATTTGAGCTCAACTTTTACCTTTTTTAAAAAATTCTAATTGATGACTTCAAAAGTTGAGGTATGTTCACCTTTGTGAATCTTTCTGTAGTACAATATACACATTTTGTATATCCAAGAGAAATGTCAGTGTTGTATCTTATTTTCAAAATATTGAACATTATATTTAATTTCTTTTGAAATAAAGGTGCTGATATGGATGTGTGCCTTCCAAACTATGGTCATTGCAACTTCATATCGGGAAAGCACGCCTGTATATTCTACGATGAGGTAAGGCAAGTGTTTTCATGATTCATGTTAATGCTTTGATTAATGGATGTGGTTTTGACTGGCATGTTTGTAGAACACCAAGCATTATGAGTTGCTAAACTACAGTGAGCATGGTACTACGGTGGACAACGTCCTTTACTCCTGTGATTTCTCTGAGAAGACCTCGGCATCTCCACCCAGTGGCCTAGTGGCTAAGGTCCAAGGCATCATTCGTAAGTTCTACTTACTTCAAGAAATGAGGGTTAAGCTTGTTTCTGACTCCAGCAGAAAAAATAGTTTTGCAGTTCAGCATCGCTAAGACACCTAGCTTTTTCTTCCCCCAGGTCGCAGCAAGAAATGGGCAGATGAAGAGGATCCCACATCTGTGGTGGGATTGCTCCCAGTTGGCGGAGTCATGAGCAGCCACCCTCAAAGTGGCTTGGAGCAGTTATGCAGCTGTAAGGCAAGCAGCTCAAGCCTGATTGGAGGCAGTGGAGCAGGCTGGGAGGGAACAGCCATGCTCCACCACGGTAGCTACATAAAACTTGGTTGCCTCCAGTTTGTGTTTAGCATCACAGAATTTTCCAGTAAGCAGCCCAAGGAGGAAGACAGTGCCACACCTACTACCAATTGCACCAGCAGCACTTTTAGCATCACACACACCACAATTCTACCACCTCCCCGTGAGGCTGTCACAGCCAGCAGCCCCTCCAGCCAGGATGAGATGGAAACAGCACCTTCCGACCAAGTGCTCACGGTGGAATCCAAATTTGTCCCGTAAATCAAAACAGGATATCCCACCTTCCCTCTGTTTTCATTTTGCACCTGCTATGACATACAGTAAAGGGAAAGCTGCGCAGTTGGCCGATGGACAGGGAATTTTTTTAGGTCATTGTAAATGATTTATACATTTGCATGAACTTGGGAATATAATTGACAATCTGTTCTATTTTTTAATGACTGACATTCAACCTTCAGTTCATATTAGGCTGACATTGAACGAAGAATATTACTCCATGCTCAATTATTTCGCCAGTACCAGTATATTATGTATAATGTAATCTTACTTTGTCAGTCTGTCTGTTTAGCACAAATGTTTAATTTTGTTGTTTTGACTTACATGCATTCTTGATTTCTTTTGCTGCCTTTGTGCCACAGGTAGCTTTATTTGTATGAAAAGGTACACTACTGCGCACAAATTTGGGGTCATCGCAAAATGTCCATTAAAAAAAGTACTGTTTGTGCACTATTATCAGAACATAAGACTTGTGTGTGGGGGGGTCACTTGTCCTTATTTTCAAAGCAAAAAAAAAAAAAAATGCATTAACATTGACTTGATGAGATATCCTGGCTATACATGATTCAAAACAGCCCAGAATTCTTGAAAGGCGGAAGAACACGCTCACCATTGCCATTATGCCATTGTCTGGTTGAGCCCAGGCCTTTTGAACGGTAGTGTACATTTTCATACTCTATCTGTAAATATGTGTGATTCAGTGTCTCTCAATTGGAGAAGCATCGCATTTTGTGTAGATTCACCATGTTTGGCTTTTAATTGTACAACCCATGAAATTTGTGATACTGTGTAGACGACTAGAGATTTTGTGATAAACCTTGTTCATAGTCTGTACTCTATCATCAATATGCAGCGATTTTTAGCACTCATTTTAACATCTTGTGCAGCCCTGTATATAAGTACTCTTTTTCTGTAGCTTCTCATCTCATAATTGTAAATACATAAAGATTTTCTAAGTACAAGCTCACTGCATCTGTAGAGACCCTGCAATTTATTTATTTATTTATTGAGAGGGGGGGTGGGCATTCAAGTCTCCTCACTACTGAGCAGCATAACCGGGGCTACAACACAATATTTGCAGACAGGATTATTGTAGGTGAAAATATTAAAAACTGATGCAAATTTTAATTGAATATCATTTTAAATCTTCAACATAGAAGTCATAATTCCCCAACATTTCACCTGCTACACTTTCAGATGTGTGTGCACACATACACTACAATTATTGGCACCTTTGAATTAGATGTTTTGGGGGGGGGGGATATCCAACCTCTAAGGGCATTGGGCAATCAAATCACAAAGCGTGCCGTAATTACTAGCACACCCGATGTTAATACTTTATACAACACCTTTTCCCAACAAAACACAATATACACTATGTTTTTCGAAATGAGAGAATACAGAAAGAGGGATCTTCAACCATTCCTCTTTGCAAAATCTCTATCGTCCAGCTACCTGGCACCTCTAATTGGTACAGATATTCCGGTACACTGTTCCTGGTACCCGCGATTGGCTGGCGGCCAGTTCACTGTCCGCCGCCTACCACCCAAACACTGCTGGGATAGGTCCCAGCAGGCCTGCGACCCTCATGAGGATAAACGATAAGGATGATGAATATTTCTGTTACCTGCTTATCCTCCTCCATGTACGCGCAGGGGTGTCAGGATCCAGTCCTCGGGGGCCGAATCCCTACATGTTTTCCAAGTTTCCCTCGTTAAACACACCTGATTCAATTAATCAGGCTCCTGCTGAAAGTGAGGACGAACTGGACATTTGAATCAGGTGTGTTTAACAAGGGAAACCTGGAAAACATGTAGGGATTCGGCCCCCGAGGACTGGATCCTGACAAGGAAAGGAGTTTGACACCCCTGATTGTACGCCTTGCCCACTAGAAAAAGAGTTAATTTAGCATGATATGGTTCCTGTGGCAGAACAGACAGGACAGGTCTTTATTGAGTGGGAGGAAAAGGGGAAGTGGATCACTGGTGCTGGAGCGGATGAGTCAGCGAAGCTGGCAAGGACAAAGTGGTCAAGGAGTAGCAGAAAGTCGCACCTGGACAGATAAACGACACAGACACACGGCAAAAGACAAGCAATGGAACATGAGCTGCGTGAGTCAGTCCTGGCAAGGTAGGCAATGGACAGGACAGGATAGCAATGCGGGACAGACAGAGTAGGCTGCGTGTGCAGGGTTTATATAGAGCGGCTAACGAGCTTGGAGCAGGTGTGGAAAAGCCGCAGGTGCGGGCAATCGTTGTGATGAGCTGTCCAGGGTCCTGGTCATGCGGATGCATGACAGGTTCCTCGTGGTAAGTTTCACGTGCTGACACGCTCACACGTTCGATAAAAGATAAGAAAGTTGCTCGTTTCAGTAGCCCAGCATAGCAAAAGAAAAAAAAGTTTGCGAACAGCAATATAGTATGTAATACAGTAAACAAGAATACACCAAGAGAAACTGTATACATAAAATAATTTACAGATATCCATGATCAGAATTTTGTATACAGCATACACAATATGCATTATGAGTAGAAGTATCCGCATCAATGTTATTTTATATGCAGTATACATATTTAAAGTGTATTGTGTGCATAAGGTGAGGACAGTGATGGCAAAGTGATCAGGTTGGGTGACTCAGTGGCTCATGACATCCCAATTTATTGTATAGTCTTAACTGCCATGGGGATGAATGAACTTCTAAAGCGCTCCTTCCTGCAGTGGGGAGTTCTCATTTTCTGACTGAGGGAGCTGCTCAGGTCACCTACGGTCTCTGACTCCGGTTGATCTCAGCCTCTGTACAACATTTAAGTGACTAACAACATTCAGGTGACTAACTACATTTAAGTGGCAAGAGCAGAATGTTATTGCACAGTGATGTCTCTGAGACTCGGAGTGGTTTGAGTTCATCAGAGCAACAGCTTAGCTTTTCAGTCACTTCAGCTGCACAACAAAAGAAAAACAATGACAATCTGACAAACACAATAGTGGGCATTTTGAAAACGTGACTTTATGATGGTATGTGTATTGTATAAAGCTGTTTTTAATAATAATCTTCTCACTCCTGGTACGATGTCAGGTGTAACTTCACTGAACATGTCTCATCCAGTAAGTAAATAAAGACGTGCGTGTGTGCATGTATATCAGGGGTGTCCAAACTTTTTGCAAAGAGGGACAGATTTGATAAAGTGAAGGGGCCCGGGGGCCAATTGTTTTTTCTGACATTTTTTAACTACAAAAAAGTCATGCAAATACACACTGTTATAAAACAAGTTTCATTGTCACAATTGTCTTTGTTTTTCAACCAAATATGAGTCACTCAGGCAGATGTGAACAACTCTAAAAACACAAATTCTGCCTTTCATTCAGGTCAAACACGGCGATATAAATCGATGATTACCTTTAGCATCGATGCCAATAAATCGTAGAGCATTATATTGATTAATCGATGTGTATCGATGTATCGTTACACCCCTACTAAATAATGTAATAATGACGCTAAATATGTTTAGAACAGGGGTGTCCAAACTTTTTGCAAGGAGGGCCAGATTTGATAAAGTGAAGGGGCCCGGGGGCCAATAGTTTTTTCGGACATTTTTTAACTACAAAAATGTCATGCAAATACCGACGGTTATAAAACAAATTTCATTGTCACAATTGTCTTTATTTTTCAAATGGCAAAATAACCAAATATGAGTCACTCAGGCAGATGTGAACAACTCTAAAAACACAAATTCTGCCTTTCCTTCATATCTGAAGAGTCAGATAACATTGAACAAACTGTATGAAATACCTTAAATTTACATGACCACCATGTACATGTACAGCTGTGAGAGAGGTACAGGAAGCTTTCGCTTCACTGCCCTTGGCACAAAGTTGTCAGCATAGTTGGGGACAATGCTCAAAATTGCTGGTCTTCCACCGCATTCAGACAAAGCCTTGTAAAAGGCAGCTTTCTGCTCTTCAGTTGGTGGAGGAACATTCAGCAGTTTTCTCGCAGCACTTTCCTCAGGAGTTGGAACTTCTGACTTTCGTTTCTGGGCTGGATGGGCAAAGTCGATATTGCATCCTTCAGCATATTCTATGTGCGATGCTGATGGTTTCAGCCACTGACAAGGTAGTGATGTGCATGAAGTGGCCGTCTTCATACGTATTAATTAGGGGTGTAAATCGCGGGTTTTGTCACGATACGATATCATATCGATACAAAGAACTACGATACGATATTTGCCGATATCTTAAAGCCTGCTGCGATTCATTCACGATATATCACGATATATCGATCGATATATATATATTTTTAAATAAAAAATATCGAACAATATCCTGATTTATAACAATTCATACGCAAAATCAACAAGGTACTGCAAACTCTTTATTTAGGAAATTACAAGAGTATTGTAGTATACAAAGTGCTTACTTTAACACTGAACTTTGATGTCGTGGTTTTTCTTTAAATGTGTGGCAAGATTTGTGGTCCCTGAATATTTGATCACCGCATGGCAGGATTTACAAACTCCACGTGTCTTGTCCGTTGAGCCATCTTTTCTTTGGAATCCAAAGTGCTTCCAAACGAATGACTTGAAGCCTAAAGGGGAGCAAATTTCCTCGTCTTTTTGGACACTAGCCACAGCACCAGCCCAGGAGCCGCGTACTAGTTGTCGACTCCCCTTTCACGTGCCTGCTCTGCTCACATACAACACAACACGCCGGCGCGCCACTGCTCCCGGAAAGAGGAAGCAAGCAACAATGAACTGGATTTCAAAATAAAGTCGCGTCTAATGTCCGAAGTCAAACACGGCGATATAAATCGATGTTTACGTTTAGCATCGATGCCAATAAATCGTAGAGCATTATATCGATGTGTATCGATGAATCGTTACACCCCTAGTATTAATGCCTCCAGGGCGAACAGGGATGCTGCTGAATGTGAACATGTTTCACCCAATCCAGCCATGCAGGTACAGTGGCAGCACAGGATCTGACCATCTTTCGCTATTGCTACCCAAGGTCTGAGGGGAGGATCATTCATCCGTTGAGAGTGTTTTACCTGAAACAGATAATATGACATACCTTATGTTATTATCAGTCCCTAATTTGGATATAATATACAAGGCTAGACCTCTTACTGTCCATTTATGCATATTTTACATGGCATTTGGTAAATTTTCTCATTAATCATTCATTAAATTAGCTTGAAAATTTAAACCTGGTTCATTTTGAGCAAGAGACCAAAAGGAATTATCAAGCATGAATTCTGAAAAGTGTTTTTGTAGAAATTGTTGCATAAGCTCTATACTGAATCGTTGGAAATTATGTAATGTTTTATTGTAGGAATTAATTTCTCAGATTTCAATATGAAGCTCCTGGAAACAGTTTTTTTTACAAAGTAATCCTTGATATTGTTTGGTCACATCCTCCAAACTGAACATAAGAAATTTTCAGGCTAATCTTTTATTACAAAAAGCCTCCTGTTCAAAAATGCTTAATTAAAAAACTGTTTCACTAAGTCTATTGTAGTTTTTTGAAATTATGTAATGCAAAGAAAAATTGGAAAATTTCAATATGAAGTTTGTAAAACATCCATCCATTTTCCGGGTCGCGGGCGTGCTGGAGCCTATCCCAGCCGTCATCGGGCAGTAGGCGGGAGACACCCTGAACTGGTTGCCAGCCAATCGCAGGGCACACAGAGACAAACAACCATTTGCACTCGCACTCAGGAACAATTTGGAGTCTTCAATCGGCCTAACCAAGCATGTTTTTGGGATGTGGGAGGAAACCGGAGTGCCTGGAGAACACCCACGCTGGCCCGGGGAGAACATGCAAACTCCACACAGGGAGGGCCGGAGGTGGAATCGAACCCGCACCCTCCTAACTGTGAGGCGGACGTGCTAACCAGTGCGCTACGAGCCGCCAGTTTGTAAAACAGTTTTTTTAATTAAAAGCATTTTTGAATAAGAGGCCTTTCGTAATAAAAAAAAGCTTAACAATGTGAGTTTTCATTAGAATCACTTCAGTAGTTTTTTCACAATCACACTGTTACTGCCACGCGGATTTGTAAACAGACAGTAGGCGTGTGCCCTCCTCTCCTGGCTCTTCTGTGTGTGCTTTTTCCTTTCCGTGGTCATGAGAAGAAATCGATTCTTGTTTGGAATCTGCCATATCAGCTCATCATGCACAAAACCTGCTGTAAAATACTTGTAGGCATCCAGACTCTTGTATGCCTTAAGGTCCTTTCCAGTGTACGGAGATGGTGAATCGACGAGGTAATTATAAATATCTGGATATGAGAGATCAGGCAGGTCGGCTGTTGCAAAATGCTCAGGTGATTTTAGCATGCTTCTCGGTAAAAGGTACGGATCCGTTGTGCCAACAAGGTTCAACTTCTCTCTGTAACGTTTCTTGGATTCTTCATCCAAATGCCCAACTTCATTGGATAGTAAATCAACCATAATTCTGATGAAATCGGTGAAAATGTAGCGCAGAAATCAAACTGAATCTGTACGAACACGTAAGAACGAGCTGACCGGTTGACCGGCAAGATGGCGGCATAACACAAAATCACGTGACTGCAAAGCTTCTATACGGTATTTTGCACACTATTGGTGTGTTAGGTTGTTTGGTTACTGGATTTTTTGGTCGCTTTTTCAAAATGTTCTACCTCTTAGTGAAGTATTATTCGGCACAAATTTGGTGTGTTTGCTTGTTTGGTTACTGGATTTCTTTGGTCACATTTTTTCTAATTTTCTAGCTCTTAGTGTAGTATTATTTTGCACAAAAATTTCATTTGTTTGTTTCAGTATCTTTTTATTTATTTCCATATTTTTTTATTGTTTACATTTGTCTGCATTGTGCAATAAACCTACATAAACAGCAAGTCGTCAAATACACATTCTTGATACGCCATTGAACAAGAAAAATGCATACCGTTTTTTTCCATGTATAATGCGCCCCCATGTATAATACGCACCCTAAAAATGGCATGTTGATGCTGGAAAAAAAGCCTGTACCCATGTATAATACGCACCCAAATTTTGACTCCTACTTAAGTCGGTTAACGTAAAATTATTTCAGAAAAAAGACCTTTGGGAACAACCGGATGTTATTCTGCCGGTCAGTATCACTGCGCATGCGCTAGCAAACTCGATAGCGAAGAAATGTTTCGGATTTGTGTAGGGTACATTGTGACAGCAAACAAGCAGATGATCGAGCAAGCGTCTGATACGAGAGCATTGTGTTCGTATGGAGTGTGTTTGACGTGAACAGCAGAGAAGAAACTGCATCTGTAATGGCGGCCTCAGTATCATATCCGGATTTTAAAAAAAGAAAAAAAAAATTTTTTTTGTTTTTTTTTGTACCCATGTATAATGCGCACCCCAGATTTTAAGACAATAAATTAGTTAAATTTTGCGCATTATACATGGAAAAAAACGGTAATCTTTTCTCAGGTAATTTGAACTCAAACAAATGTGTGTCAGCAGGGATAACGCTGTCAGTTCTACCCTCTGTATGTTTTGGATTGAAATGTCTATGGAAATGTCTATTGAAATGTTCTATTTCCTAGCCTCGAGCGCCCACCTGTGGTCGCGTAGTACAAGTGTTTGCTCACTCAGAGTATGAGACCCGGTAACGGCATCAGTTATCCCGTGGATTTACGAAGCTGATGATTTGGGCGTAAGTCTTGTCAACTAATATTTTTTCTGTTCGAACTTGTGTAAACGATTGCACGGATCTTCAACCGTTCCCTGGAGCTGTGCGAGTTGCCCTCATGCTTCAAAAGCTCCACCATCGTACCGGTAGCCAAGAAGCCCGCCATCACAGGATAGAATGATGACAGACCTGTTGCCTTGACATCTGTGGTCATGAAATACTTTGAGAGGCTAGTGTTGAGCGACCTGTAGGACGTCACGGGCCCCCTGCTCGACCCTCTGCAGTTTGCCTTCCGGGCAAACAGGTCTGTGGATGATGCGGTCAACATGGGACTGCACTACATCCTGCACCACCTAGACACCCCAGGAACATACGCCAGGATCCTGTTTGTATACTTCAGCTCGGCTTTCAACACCATCGAGCCCGACTCCCTCCACCAGAAGCTCGTCCAGCTGGCGGTGCCTGCCTCCACCTGCCAGTGGGTCACCACCTTCCTGACCAACAGGAAACAGCATGCGAGGCTGGGGACCATCACACCCGTTACCTGGACCACCAGCACTGGCGCCCCCCAGGGGTGCGTACTCTCTTCTGTGAAGCTCCTGAGGCATGCGGACGACACCACTCTCATCGGACTGATCCGGGACGGTGACGAGACTGCGTACAGACAAGAGGTGGAGCGGCTGGTCCACTGGTGCAGCCAAAACCACCTGGAGCTGAACCCGCTCAAGACCGTGGAGATGACAGTGGACTTCAGGAGAGACCCTTTGCCACTTCCACCCCTCACCATCCTCAGTAATGCTATTCCCACCACACCTTCAAGTTCCTGGGATCCACAATCTCCCGGGACCTGAAATGGACCGGCCACGTGGACTCTGTCCGGAAGACGGCCCAGCAGAGGCTGTACTTTCTGAGAACAGTTCAGGAAGTTCAACCTGCCACAGGAGCTTCTGGACTGCCATCATCCAATCTATCCTCTGCACCTCCATCACTGTCTGGTTTGGATCGGTCACCAAACAAGACAAGGACAGACTGCAACGGACAATCAGGTCTGCGGAAAAGATAATCGGAACCAACCTCCTATCTATCCAAGACTTGTACCTGTCCAGGACCAGCAAACGTGCAAGTAACATCTCTGCAGACCCTTCTCACCCAGTTCAAAGTCTGTTCAAACAACTCCCTTCTGGACGGCGTTACAAAACCAGTAGACACAGACACAGCTTCTTCCCCTAGGCCAGGGGTGGCCAACCCGCGGCTCGCGAGCCGCATGCGGCTCTTTGGCTGGTTCCATGCGGCTCTTTTACGTTCGCATCAACATTTGTGTTTATTTTTTGTGCGTATTTGCTTCGCTTGAGTTCAATATGGTATTTTGGTCAAACGCGCATGCGCGTGAGGTGAAATCTCGCAAAGGAGGAGGGACAAACCCATTTGAGGAGTGTCAATTTCGCTCTAAAAATGGCAAGGAAAAAATGCACAGCTAAACAAATATCTGAGGATGAACACAGGACGTTTTTAACAGAGGTAAAGTTGTTTTTTGTTGAACGCAATGGCAAGCCATTCTGCCTGATATGTCGGACGTCATTAGCGCATTTAAAAGCTTCAAATGTTCAGCGCCACTTCAGCTCACTTCATGCCAATATCGATAAGGACTTTCCAAAAGGGACTGAATTTCGCAAGCACAAGATTGGACACTTTGAAAAGTCAGGCAAAAAAATAGGTACAGTTTTTAAAAAAAATTACAAAGCACTCGGAGACTGTCACGCTTGCATTGTTTCAACTGGCTTGGAACATTGCACGGGCTAAAAAGCCATACAAGGAAGTGGTGTTTGTTAAAAAATGCCTCAGTGACGTTATTGAAATCTTGTCTCCTGCAAATGACAAACGAATGATCCCGAAATGTCCCGCCACACAAAGTAAGTGAAAAAACTTATGTTTTTGTTTGTGGAATTTGTTGAACAGAGTTTGTCGGTGTGAGACAATGCACACAATGTTCATTGTAGAAAATGTAGTCTTTGGTCTGTGGTTTTAGTACTGTAGGCGTCAATTTGTCATTATCATGTTGGTGCGTGACATGATAATGTCACACAATAAATTTGGCTGAGCAGAGGTGTGTGTGAGCGCGCACGCGTTTGTGCGTGTGAGTGTGCGCGTGTGTGTGTGTGTGGGGGATGTTCATGTGTGCTCATGTGTATGATGTGGCTCTGCGATGACGCAGTGAAAAATGTGACTCTTAGTCTCTGACTGGTTGGCCACCCCTGCCCTAGGCTGTCGCTCTGATGAACTCACAGTCTTTGCAATAACATCCTGCTCTCGCCACTTAAATGTTGTTAGTTGCCAGTCACTTAAATGTCAGACAGAGGCTGAGACTAACCTGAGTCGAATTTCCTGTTTGGCATGCACAAACATGGTCAATAAAGCTGATTCTGATTTTCATTTTATTTACAGATCGAAGTTACCTTAGCCAACATGCTACAAGCTAACGATTGTCTAACGCGGTTTTTCTTTATTTGTATTTCAGTTTGACGATGGTCGAAAGAGGGCAAGGATTTGAGGCCATTCCTCAATAAATCAGCATTTATAACGATTCGGTGAACGATTCTTTTGAACGATGATTCTAAAGATTCAGTTCACTCAAAAGAACTGGAATGCACGTCACTACTGTTTGGGCGTGACAAGTTTCTCTTATTAAAGGCTCTCAGCAGACTGGAGGGACCAGAAATCGGCAAGACAAAGGAATGTCAACAAGTTAGGGTCACTAAATGAAAGGCGAACTTGTATGGAGATAGATTGGGGTCAAAGGTTTTGTACTTGAAAAGAAAATACAACAAAAAGAATATATGTAATAACGTTAGTTGATACAGACAGTTGCTCTGTTGTTAAGAAAAAGTCAAAGTCGCTTTATTGTCAATCCCTTCATATGTCAAGACACACAAAGAAACCGAAATTCGGTTTCCTCCATCCCACGGTGACGAGACACAGTACACGATAAACATACAAGTAGACGACACAAAATAAAAACAAGAAGGCACAAACAATAAATAATAAATCAAATGAGTGATGAATAAATAATAAACAAATAACCCAATAAATAAGAGGAGCAAAACTGAGCCAGTGTGCGTACAGCAGACAGTAAGCATAGCGCAAAGTACAGGACGCTACGCAGAAAGGGGGGGCGAGTTCAGGATCCTAACAGCCTGGAGTATGAAGCTGTTGGAGAGTCTGGTGGTGCGGGAGCGCAGGCTCCTGTACCTCTTCCCAGAGGGCAGAAGCTCAAACAAAGAGTGAGCGGGGTGACTCACATCACTCACAATCGTGGTCGCCTTGCGGGTGAGATGGGAGGTGTAAATGTCCTTCAAGGAGGGGAGCGAAGCACCAATAATCTTACCAGCCGTGTTCACTATGCGCTGCAGGGCCTTCAAGTTGTAGTCAGTGCAGCCGCCACCCCAAACAGCAATACAGCTGGAGAGGACGCTCTCAATGGTGCCGCGGTAAAATGTAGTCATGACGGCCGAAGGAGCGGTCGTTAGCCTGAGTTTCCGCAGGAAGTACAGGCGGCGCTGGGCTTTCTTCACCAGTAATGCGGTGTTGGTGGACCAGGAGAGATCCTCACTGATGTGCACCCCCAGGAACTTGGCGCTGCTCACTCTCTCCACCACAGCACCGTCGATGGTCAGCGGAAAGTGTTGGATATGACCCTTCCGGAAGTCCACAACAATCTCCTTGGTCTTGTCGACGTTCAGCAGGAGGTTGTTGTCCCTGCACCACGTGGTCAGAAGGTCAACCTCCAGCCTGTATTGAGTCTCGTCTCCCTTGGTGATGAGACCCACTAGAGTCGTGTCGTCAGCAAACTTCACTATGCGGTTGTCGCTGTAGGTTGCAGTGCAGTCATGCGTCAGGAGGGTGAAGAGCAGCGGACTGAGCACGCAGCTTTGGGGGACCCCCGTGCTCAGCGTGATGCTGGCGGAGATTTTGTCGCCAACACGTACCACCTGTGGCCTCTGACAGATTTACGAAGTCCAGTAGCCAGTTGCAGAGGTAGGTACTGAGGCCCAGCGTGTCAAGTTTGCCGATGAGGCGTTGTGGCACAATGGTGTTGAAGGCAGAACTGAAGTCCACAAACAGCAATCTCACATACGAGTCCCTTCTCTCCAGGTGGGTGAGGGCCGAGTGGAGGGCAGAGCAGATGGCATCCTCAGAGGACCGTTTGGCTCGGTACGCAAACTGGAAGGGGTCAAAGGTCGGGGGGAGAACGGATCGGATGTGCTCCATGACAAGCCGCTCAAAGCACTTCATGATGATGGGCGTAAGTGCCACGGGGCGGTAGTCATTGAAGCAGGATTTCTTCGGCACAGGTACAATGGTGGCAGCTTTGAAACACGAAGGGACGATGGCCTGCTGCAGGGAAGTGTTAAAGATGTCCGTGAAGACACCCGTCAGCTCACCAGCGCAGTCCTTCAGCGCTCGACCCGGGATGTTGTCAGGGCCCGCCGCCTTACGGATGTTGATGGCGGCAAGCGCCCTCCTCACGCTGTCGGCGGAGAGGCACAGGGGCAGCTCGTGTGAAGGGGGAGTGGCCTTCAGCGGGCAAGTGCTGTTCTGAGCGTCGAAGCGAGCAAAGAAGCGGTTAAGGTCACTGAGCAGACGGACGTTGCCTTCACAGCTCTGCGGCGCGGGCTTGTAATCCGTGATGGTCTGAATGCCCTGCCAAAGGCTCCGTGCGTCCCTGCTGTGGAAGACTGACTTGATGAAAACACACCCATTTTCTGTTTGGGCGTGACAAGATTTCTCTTTTCAACGGCTCTCAACAGACTGGAAGGACCAGAAATCGGCAAGACAATAAAGGAATGTCAACAAGTTAGCGTGACTAAATGAAAGGCGAACTTGTATGGAGATAGATTGGGGTCAAAAGTTTTGTACTTGAAAAAGCAAACTCGTATTTGAAGAAAAAAAAAACTTGAATGTGAAAATAAACGTGCTGATCTTAAAACTTGAAAAAACAACAACAATGTATTCAAAATAAAAATAATTGTTAGTACAGAAGAGGATTAGGGCCAGTGAAGAAAAAAAGGGGGCTGACAGGATTTTTTTTCTCAGAATTCTGACTTTAAAGTTAGGATTCCCACTTTAAAGTCAGAATTCTGACTTTATTCTCAGAATTCTGACTTTAAAGTGGGAATTCTCACTTTAGTCATAATTCTGAGAATGAAGTTAGCACGGCGGGGGCTGCGTCAGTTTGTGGTGTGGTTTTGACCAGAGGGGACATAGTCATCACCGAGCGATTTTTTTTGTGGCGGAGAATTGTCGGAGGACATCATTTCAGTCTTAGAGGAGCAGGAGGTGAGTAAACAACGCGTTGTATTCGTTTGGTGACTGTTGCCTAAATAACTGACTCCGTGTAGCATGTAGCTCCGTTGCTAATTCATATCTCTTGAGGGGATGCGCCGCATTTACACGTGAATAAACATTGAGTATTTTTGTTCATTCTTTCATTGAGTATTTTTGTTCATTCATTCATTCATTCATTCATTCATTCATTCATTCATTCATTCATTCATTCATTCATTCATTCATTCATTCATTCATTCATTCAGTTTCATTAAACCGAACATGTACGTCACTGTAACGTCACTGCGTCGGTAAAATACCGCGACTCGCGGCATCGAACCCCTTTTGCCTTGCTGATTGTGGCCCGTTGCAATACAATTGCACCTTAAGTTTAACTCAATACACTGATCACACGGTTGTTTAGAGTAGGTATTCTCGTGATACAATTCAAGGTGACAGCATTTGAAGTATATACATCAGGGGTGTCCAAACTACGGCCCGCATGGAATTCTTAACACAAACTGTAAGACTCTCCAACAGATTCATACTCCAGGCTGTTAGGATCCTGAACTCGCCCCCCCTTTCTGCGTAGCGTCCTGTACTTTGCGCTATGCTTACTGTCTGCTGTACGCACACTGGCTCAGTTTTGCTCCTCTTATTTATTGGGTTATTTGTTTATTACTTATTCATCACTCATTTTATTTATTTATTATTTATTGTTTGTGCCTTCTTGTTTTTATTTTGTGTCGTCTACTTGTATGTTTATCGTGTACTGTGTCTCGTCACCGTGGGATGGAGGAAACGGAATTTCGGTTTCTTTGTGTGTCTTGACATATGAAGGGATTGACAATAAAGCTGACTTTGAGTTTTGACTTTGAAAATATGTTTTTAGAACAACTTTTATTATTATACGTTTTTTTATAACAAGGTAGAAGTGTACGTACTGTAAATATGTTCTTAGAACTCTTAAATTATTATAACAGTTTTCTATAACAAGGTACAACAATGTAAATATGTTTTTAGAACTCTCTTTTCTTTTAAAAAAAGGTACAAGTGTACGCACTGCAATTGTGTGGGCACTCCTTGCCTTCTACTGGCGTGTGGGCAAGTTTTGTGCCATAATTCCTCAATTTAGAAGTTTTATTTTGACTTTCAATTATAAATCCGCGATGTAGTGAAACCGCGATAAACAAACCGTGATGTAGCGAGGGATTACTGTACATCACTGAAAGACTAAACATGCGAACACAAACGACCAGCTAACAGGGAGTGACCGCGCTGATAAAGTGAAGCAGCTCCAAGCTGAACTGGCGTCACAACAGCAATTCTTCACACGGGACTGTGAGTCAAAAATGAATATTACTAAAGCAAGCCACGAAGTGGCCATGTTAAGACTGTTGATGTTATGGACCTGTAGACCTGACACAAACTATTATTTTCTGAAAGATAATGTAAATCACAAGAGCAAAATTCACTAGTTTTAAGTTTTAATAATAACAGACAACTTTGCATTACTTATAACACCCGTTTAAAATGTTCATGAGGCAAAAGTAATTTTAAACTCATGTAAATTTAAGGTATTTCATACAGTTTGTTCAATGTTATCTGACTCTTCAGATATGAATGAAAGGCAGAATTTGTGTTTTTAGAGTTGTTCACATCTGCCTGAGTGACTCATACTTGGTTATTTTGTCATTTGAAAAATAAAGACAATTGTGACAATGAAACTTGTTTTATAACAGTGTGTATTTGCATGACTTTTTTGTAGTTAAAAAATGTCCGAAAAAACTATTGGCCCCTGGGCCCCTTCACTTTATCAAATCTGGCCCTCCTTGCAAAAAGTTTGAACACCCCTGATATACATGCACACACGCACGTCTTTATTTACTTACTGGATGTTTAGTGAAGTTACACCTGACATCGTATTAGGAGTGAGAAGATTATTATTAAAAACAACTTTATACAATACACATACCATCATAAAGTCATGTTTTCAAAATGCCCACTATTGTGTTTGTCAGATTGTCATTGTTTTTCTTTTGTTGTGCAGCTGAAGTGACTGATGGAAGGTGCAACTCAACCAGTGCCTGAAAAGCCAAGCTGTTGCTCTGATGAACTCAAACCACCCAGAGTCTCAGAGACATCACTGTGCAATAACATTCTGCTCTTGCCACTTAAATGTTGTTAGTCACCTGAATCTTGTTAGTCACTTAAATGTTGTACAGAGGCTGAGATCAACCGGAGTCAGAGACCGTAGGTGACCTGAGCAGCTCCCTCAGTCAGAAAATGAAAACTCCCCACTGCAGGAAGGAGCGCTTAAGAAGTTCATTCATCCCCATGGCAGTTAAGACTATACAATATATTGGGATGTCATGAGCCACTGAGTCACCCAACCTGATCACTTTGCCATCACTGTCCTCACCTTATGCACAAAATACACTTTAAATATGTATACTGCATATACAATAACATTGATGCTAATACTTCTACTCATAATGCATATTGTGTATGATGTATACAAAATTCTGATCATGGATACCCCTGGTATAGGGGGTTGGCTCGGATGGTTATGCTCTTATTGCTGGTGTTGGTCAGAACACATGAGGGAAGACATGGTTCAGTTTTGATTGCTTTACTGAATTATCGGCAAAATAGTAACAGGCACTGGGGCTCACAGGAGCAAACAGGCAAACTGGCAAAAGGGTATAGGCACGCGTTTGGTCGTAAGGATGTGAGAGCAGGTGTGTGTAGTGTACATGGGTGAGTCTTTGGGTGTGTGAATGTGATTATTGTGTGTGTGATTATTGTATGAAGCGCGTGAAGGGTGTGTGGGGTGTGTGTGTGTGGTGCAACACACCATACATAAGTCATCGAGACAACAAAAACATTTGCTGGCGACCGTTAGTCGCCGTGCCGCTGCGTAATGGCTACTCTCACGATGCGAGTCAAACTTAAAGGAGCGCGCAGAAGTTATCAATCAAACGGGGCACACACAAAACAAACCGCGATCAGACAAACGGCACAACAGTGGACAGTAGTAACAATGAAATGTATATAATCACTTTGTGTCAAAGACGCACATGATCACAGCAACATACGTCGCGGTTTACATCCCGCCTTCCAACATCGAAGGCGACAGGATCGTGGCTCTTAGTGAACTGTACCAGGCTGTCAGTGAACAAGAGACAGCGCACCCTGACGGTTTCACCATCTTCGCTGGGGATTTTAATCATGCTAACCTGAAGTCTGTTTTTCCGAGGCTTCACCAGCATGTTAATTTTCCTACGCGTGGCGACAGCTTCCTGGACCTGGTCTACTCTTCGCATAAAGGAGCTTTCAAAGCCGCCCCCCTCCCCCATCTTGGACTTTCTGACCATATCACTGTTATGCTTTTGCCCACATACAGACAAATGGTGAGAGCGTCCAGGCCAGTTCGCAAGCAGGTACGGGTGTGGCCTGAGGGTACCTCTGACGCACTGCGTGACTGCTTTGGCTCGACTGACTGGGACATGTTTAGGAGGGCTGCCACTTGCGACGATCGGACAGACATTGAGGAGTATACTGACTCTGTTTCCTTCTACATCAGGAAGTGCATTGATGATGTGACTCACTCAAAATCCATCGTCACTCGGGCTAACCGGAAGCCATGGCTGACGGGGGCTGTCTTCAGGCTGCTGAGGGCCAGGGACAAAGCCTTTAGAGCGGGGGATGAGGCTGGCTTGAGGACTGCGAGGGCTGACCTGTCCCGGGGCATCAAAGATGCAAAGAGGGCGTTCTCGTGCAAAATTACCGCCCACTTCAAGGACAGCAGGGACGCACGGCGCCTTTGGCAGGGCATTCAGACCATCACGGATTACAAGCCCGCGCCGCAGAGCTGTGAGGGCGACGTCCGTCTGCTCAATGACCTCAACCGCTTCTTTATTCGCTTCGACGCTCAGAACAGCACTTGCCCGCTGAAGGCCACTCCCCCTTCACACGAGCTGCCCCTGTGCCTCTCCGCCGACAGCGTGAGGAGGGCACTTGCCGCTATCAGCATCCGTAAGGCGACGGGCCCTGACAACATCCCGGGTCGAGCGCTGAAGGACTGCGCTGGTGAGCTGACGGATGTCTTCACAGACATCTTTAACACTTCCCTGCAGCAGGCCATCGTCCCGTCGAGTTTCAAAGCTGCCACCATCGTACCTGTGCCGAAGAAACCCGCTCCGTCCTGCTTCAATGACTACCGCCCCGTGGCACTTACGCCCATCATCATGAAGTGCTTTGAGCGGCTTGTCATGGAGCACATCCGATCCGTTCTCCCCCCCACCATTGACCCCTTCCAGTTTGCGTACCGAGCCAAACGGTCCTCTGAGGATGCCATCTGCTCTGCCCTCCACTCGGCCCTCACCCACCTGGAGAGAAGGGACTCGTATGTGAGATTGCTGTTTGTAGACTTCAGTTCTGCCTTCAACACCATTGTGCCACAACGCCTCATCAGCAAACTTGACACGCTGGGCCTCAGTACCTACCTCTGCAACTGGCTACTGGACTTCCTCTGTCAGAGGCCACAGGTAGTACGTGTTGGCGACAAAATCTCCGCCAGCATCACGCTGAGCACGGGGGCCCTCCAAGGCTGTGTGCTCAGTCCGCTGCTCTTCACCCCCCTGACGCATGACTGCACTGCAACCTACAGCGACAACCGTATAGTGAAGTTTGCTGACGACACGACTCTGGTGGGTCTCATCACCAAGGGAGACGAGACTCAATACAGGCTGGAGGTTGACCTTCTGACCACGTGGTGCAGGGACAACAACCTCCTGCTGAACGTCGACAAGACCAAGGAGATTGTTGTGGACTTCCGGAAGGGTCACACCCAACACCTGCCGCTGACCATCGACGGTGCTGTGGTGGAGAGTGCGCAGCGCCAAGTTCCTGGGGGTGCACATCAGTGAGGATCTCTCCTGGTCCACCAACACCGCATCACTGACAAAGAAAGCCCAGCGCCGCCTGTACTTTCTGCGGAAACTGAGGCGAGCGAGCGCCCCTCCGGCCGTCATGACTACATTTTACCACGGCACCATTGAGAGCGTCCTCTCCAGCTGTATTGCTGTTTGGGGTGGCGGCTGCACTGACTACAACTTGAAGGCCCTGCAGCGCATAGTGAACACGGCTGGTAAGATTATTGGTGCTTCGCTCCCCTCCTTGAAGGACATTTACACCTCCCATCTCACCCGCAAGGCGACCACGATTGTGAGTGATGTGAGTCACCCCGCTCACTCTTTGTTCGAGCTTCTGCCCTCTGGGAAGAGGTACAGAAGCCTGCGCTCCCACATCACCAGACTCTCAAACAGCTTCATACTCCAGGCTGTCAGGATCCTGAACTCGCTTCCCCGTTCTCCGTAGCGTCCTGTACTTTTACTGTCTGTATGCACACTGGCTTTTATTTGTTGTGTTATCTATTTATTTATTAATTATTGTTACTCTTATTATTTATTGTTTGTGCCTTCTTGTTTTTTATATTGCGTTGTTTACTTGTATGTCTATCGTGTAATATGTCTTGTCACCGTGGGATAGGGAAAACGTAATTTCGATCTCTTTGTGTGTCTCGGCATGTGAAGATGTTGACAATAAAGCAGACTTTGACTTTGATACTCAGTCGATACCAGCAACCTTTAACTTACCGCTGCGCACAAGTGAATGGGTATAATGTCTAGACCCCGAATGTAAGACGACCCCCACTTTTTCAGTCTTATTTCAATGCAAAAAAAGATCGTCTTATTTTCGGGACAATACGGTAGGTAATACTTCACTAAGAGGTAGAACATTTTAACAAAGTGACCAAAAAAATCCAGCAACCAAATACGCAAACACACCAAAATTGTTCAAAATAATACTTCAGGAGGTAGAATATTATTATTAATTATGTAAATTGAAGGGCGTCTACCAGCCGGCAGTCTTTTCATGCACTTGCACATTAGCCGTCAGCTTGGAGAAAACGAGCACGATAGACGTGGTGTTTCAGAGAGTGGTTCTGTCTTTCCTAGGGCAAATCGTAAATCTGCATTCATTGACTTTTAACTGGCTTACATAGTTCACGTTCACTCACTGAATTGTTCACGCCAGGAAACGCAACACGTTCACTGAGGCTCCGTTGATGCACGGGAAGGTAGTTCAATGACTGGTTCGCGAATGGGAAGGTCAGCACGTTCAGTCGTTCACTCACTGATCTGTTCTCGCGATGAACGAGAAAGGCAAATCACTCACTCACTGACTCGTTCACTCACTGATCCGTTCAGTTGATGAACGGGAAATGCAGTTCACTCACTGACTCATTTGTGAATGGGAAGTTACGTCATTTTTCTTCGTTTTGTTTTACGGCGGGGTGGCACCAGCTTCAATGCGCATTACTGACACCTACTGTGTTGGATAAAGTTAAAGTCCCAATGATCGTCACACACACATCTGGGTGTGGTGAAATTTGTCCTATGCATTTAACCCAGTGCTTCTCAATTATTTTCTGTTACGCCCCCCCCTAGCAAGAAGAAAACTATTCGCGCCCCCCCCTCCCCTCCGTGACTATCCTAACTTGTCTTGTAAGTCGTAAAATGTTGCACTGTCGCAAACGTGACAGAAGTAACAATGAGAGCGCCACTGCCCCCTGCTGTAGTAAATGCGTATTCTAGTACTGCCAAAAAAAAAGCCTGTTCCCCAGGGTCACACGCGCCCCCCCAGGTATAGCACCGCGCCCCCCCAAGGGGGCCCACTATTTGAGAAGCACTGATTTAACCCATCCCCGTGTGCAGAGCCGTAGCCAGGAATTTTTCCAGTAGGGGCGCGCGCCCACAGGCCCCACAACCAGATGTTTCAATGTAAAAAAAACTTATATTTTTAACATATAGTTCCAGGGTAATAAATCAACTCAGTAATCAGTCATAACTTGGAATTTCTTAGAAGTATCGCGCAAGCACATTTGCGCGAGACCGAAAGAAAAAAACGGCATGAAAATGAAGAATAAAAAAAGCTCGATTTTTTTTCAATGATAAATAAAAAAAGCTCGATTTTTTTCAACCGATATATATATATATTTTTTGCTTCCATAAAGTACCGTACGCGGCCGCTAACTCACGCCCGGCAGGACGGCTCGGAGGGCGGACTGGCTTTCAAGGAAGCACCGCCAGCTGGTCCGCGGGCCAAATAGGGTTCCATAAAGTACCGGGCGCGGTCTCTTACTCACGCCCGGCAGGGCAGCTCGACAGGCGGACTGGCTTTCAAGGAAGCACCGCCAGCTGGTCCGCGGGCCAATTAGGGTTCCATACTGTACCGGGCGCGGCCACTAACTCACGCCCGGCAGGGCAGCTCGACAGGCGGACTGGCTTTCAAGGAAGCCCCGCCAGCTGGTCCGCGGGCCAAATAGGGTTCCATAAAGTACCGGGCGCGGTCTCTTACTTACGCCCGGCAGGGCAGCTCGACAGGCGGACTGGCTTTCAAGGAAGCCCCACCAGCTGGTCCGCGGGCCAATTAGGGTTCCATAAAGTACCGGGCGCGGCCACTAACTCACGCCCGGCAGGGCAGCTCGACAGGCGGAACGCTTTCAAGGAAGCCCCGCCAGCTGGTCCGCGGGCCAATTAGGGTTCCATAAAGTACCGGGCGCGGCCACTAACTCACGCCCGGCAGGGCAGCTCGACAGGCGGACTGACTTTCAAGGAAGCACTGCCGGCTGTTGTAAATGAATGGGCTTTGGCACTTGGTGCATTTTCCCCCAGCGGCACTGCCAGGCTGCTGGGCGCCCGCTGCCACGGCTCGGGCCTATTCTACGGAGGGGCCGGTCACCTCCCGTGGGCCCCGTGTGATCTCGCTGCCTGTCCGAGGACAGCGGACCGCGCTTGGGCTTAGCCCACACCGCGACACGCATGGAAGTCGGCCGGTGGCGGTCGGCCGGTGGCGGTCGGCCGGTGGCGGTCGGGGGGTGGCGGTCGGGGCTGGCGCTTGGGGCCGGTGGCGGTCGGCCGGTGGCGGTCGGGGGGTGGCGGTCGGGGCTGGCGCTTGGGGCCGGTGGCGGTCGCCTTGTGGCGGTCGGGGGGTGGCGGTCGGGGCTGGCGCTTGGGGCCGGGGGTGGTCGCCTTGTGGCGGTCGCCTTGTGGCGGTCGGGGGGTGGCGGTCGGGGCTGGCGCTTGTGGCCGGTGGCGGTCGCCTTGTGGCGGTCGGGGGGTGGCAGTCGGGGCTGGCGCTTGGGGCCGGTGGCGGTCGCCTTGTGGCGGTCGGGGGGTGGCGGTCGGGGCTGGCGCTTGGGGCCGGTGGCGGTCGCCTTGTGGCGGTCGGGGGGTGGCGGTCGGGGCTGGCGCTTGGGGCCGGTGGCGGTCGCCTTGTGGCGGTCGGGGGGTGGCGTGCGCCAATAGTGGTTTAATTTCGGGAGGAAAATTGATTTTCGTCCCAAGCCCGCCGCTGGAGAAAATTTTAGGTACCAGGAGAGGATTTTTTTTGTCCACTCAGGAGGGGGACGTTAACTGGTTTGGTGTCCGGGGGAAAGTGCTCTTTTCTCGGCCAGGAGAAAGATTAGACTCCCAGCCCGCCGCTGGAGCTCCAGGGCCGTTCCGCCTAACTTTTTACGCCCGATTAGGCTTCCAGGGCCGCGGCTAAGCATTTTTAACCGATTATGGAGCTTTTTTGGGACCTCCAGCTGGAGCTCCAGGGCTGTTCCGCCTAACTTTTTACGCCCGATTAGGCTTCCAGGGACGCGGCTAAGCATTTTTAACCGATTATGGAGCTTTTTTGGGACTTCCAGGTGGAGCTCCAGGGCCGTTCCGCCTAACTTTTTACGCCCGATTAGGCTTCCAGGGACGCGGCTAAGCATTTTTAACCGATTATGGAGCTTTTTTCGGACCTCCAGCTGGAGCTCCAGGGCCGTTCCGCCTAACTTTTTACGCCCGATTAGGCTTCCAGGGCCGCGGCTAAGCATTTTTAACCGATTATGGAGCTTTTTTGGGACCTCCAGCTGGAGCTCCAGGGCCGTTCCGCCTAACTTTTTACGCCCGATTAGGCTTCCAGGGCCGCGGCTAAGCATTTTTAACCGATTATGGAGCTTTTTTTGGGACCTCCAGCTGGAGCTCCAGGGTCGTTCCGCCTAACTTTTTACGCCCGATTAGGCTTCCAGGGACGCGGCTAAGCATTTTTAACGGATTATGGAGCTTTTTTGGGACCTCCAGCTGGAGCTCCAGGGCCGTTCCGCCTAACTTCCGCCCCGGCGCGCCCCGGCTTGGCTACGCCTCTGCCCGTGTGATTTTGATCCATCCCCTGGGGAAGAGAGGAGCAGTGAGCAGCAGCGGCGCCGCGCTCGGGAATCATTTAGTGATCTAACCCCCAAATTCCAACCCTTAATGCTGAGTGCCAAGCAGGGAGGCAATGGGTCCCATTTTTATAATCTTTGGTATGACCCGGCCAGGGTTTGAACCCACAACCTTTTAAATTACGTTATTGCGTGTTGGTTGAAGTCATATGAACTGAAAAAAAGAACGAATTCTTCAGGAAGTGGTCCGTTGACTCACGTTCACTGAAAATATCCGTTCGTTTCGAACGAACCGTTCACGAACAACCCAACGCTACCAAACAGGAAATGGGTGTGTTTGAATCAAGTCAATTTTTTTAACATAGCGCACAGAAAGGAAGACGCAGCAGAGCAACTTTCTTTATCAACGAACGTTATTACATATATTCTTCTTATAGTCTCTCGAACAACAATATAATGTTTATTCCTTTGTTAGTTTTGAGTGTGGTTGTAGGAGGTGCTTACATTTACCGTCAGATTGTGGTGAAGGGGAAGCGGTGCACAAGCAATGCAGAGCTTCATGGAAAGACCGTGATTGTGACTGGTAAGGATACACTAAATGAGTGTTGCTTTTTTCAGAGAGCGAATGTAAAGTTATTTACTTTATGTAATCAAACAGTAGAGGAAAATTGAATCCAACATGTTAAGAAGTTTTCGGATATGACTTGGATTGGGATTGCTAATTTGATGACAGTTCTTGCTTTGACACTAGCATTATTATTTATTTCTTTAAACTTGATCTCACAGATACTATAAATGCATTTTCTTCCTGCACTATAGGGCCCCTCTATTTCTGGATGACATGTCAAACTTCACATTGAATTCACAATTCAACTAAGACGATTTCTTTAAGTGTCATTGTTTAAAATGTTATGTCACCCTAAGGTAGCAACACAGGCATCGGAAAAACAACAGCAATAGACTTGGCTAAAAGAGGAGCCAGAGTTATTCTGGCTTGCCGTAGTCGGCAGAGAGGAGAGGCTGCTCTTGCAGATGTCAGGAGGGTAAGAAAGATTTGTCATACTTTGTTTTACAGATGTAAATTTGGCATCTTTTTTTTCTCCTTTGACAACATTGACAGTACATGCATTGTAAAGGAATAGTCCTGGTGCTGCATTCTCAATTATCTATCAAATGCATTTTGTATTCTACATCTGCTGTATGTGTGTATCGAGTGAAATACAGTATTTTAAAACCTATTTATTGGCTCTGAAAGGAGAGTGGGAGCAATAAAGTCGTGTTCATGCAGTTGGACCTGGGAAACCTTAAGTCTGTTCGCAGCTTTGCTGAAAACTACCTAAGAAGTGAGCCCAGACTAGACATTCTCATCAACAATGCAGGTAAGAGCACTCATTTCACATACTTGAACTCACTCACACTTAACTGAAGTTTTTGCCCAAACTGGTTCTGCGTAGCTCTTTTGTGGAGGACCTGAAACAGCACACTAGATCTTGGTTGTGTAACAACAAAAGGATTTTGTAAGATTTGTGATAGGAGTGTTTTCATTTTACTGTAGGTCTTTCAGTAAGTCCTGTTATGTAGACACTCATACTCTACTGTGGCAAAGATATTTGTTTTATTTATTTTTACATAATGTTGCATGTACCCATATGCTGAAAGTTTTCAACAAGTACCATACAGTAATCTGCTACGGACATTGGTTCATAGTGGACCCCCACGCACATTTTCTTTTTTGAACTCGTGGTTTCACCTATTCACAATTTTTTTATTTCAGCATTCAGGTAGGAAGGGGGCAAATAACGTTTATCGTTGAGGCCTTATTGGCGGTGTATCACCTGTTATATTTAGTCATACTGTTTAGAATTGGGGCGGCACGGCAGTAGCCTACACATTGGCTCACAGTTCATAAGTATACTTAGTATGTATATAGGGGTTCGATTCAGGCTCCAACCTTCCTGTTTGGAGTTTGCATGTACTGCCCGGCATGGGTTTCTCTGGTTTCCTCCCACAATCCATCATGCATCAACTGTCTAAATCAATGGTTCTCATCCTGGGTTCGGTGAGTCGGTCTCAGGGTTTTGGCAGAGCCTCCACTGCGGAGGTCCGAACACACCTGATTTATTGTGTAAATTCGGAATGACGCATATCTTGCAAAGGCAACAGCAGAAGTCACACTCTTATGTAATTTGTTGTGAGCTCATGCATCATGATGGTTTTGTTTTTTGAACAAGGTTATCATCCACGGCTCATTTTGTGCACCAGTAAAAAACATCTATGTCTTGAATTTGAAAGAAAATATTTTATTCTTTACCTAAAGAGAGGTTCGGTGAATGCACATATGAAACTGGTGGGGTTCGATACCTCGAACAAGGTTAAGAACCACTGGTCTAAATAGATAGTAGAAATTCGAATACCTTTAAAACCAATGAAATATACTAACTGCGTCTATCTATGTCACCAACACGGTGCCCGCGGGCACCAGGTCGCCCGTGAGGACCGCATGAGTCGTCCGCAGGACTGTTCTAAAATTAGCTCAGATAGCGGCACTTGTCAGTGAGCTGCATCTATTTATTGTACAGTCAAACCTCGGTTTTCGAACGTCCTGGTTCTCGAATAAATCGGAATTCGAACAAAGAATTTGAGATTTTGGGGCGAGGTCAAACCTCGCGAGATGAGCCGGGATGACCCGAGAAAACCCGACGGCGCGGCCCGGATGCCGACTGACTCTGTTGTTATTGTATTTTCGTTACTTTGAGGATTGTATTAACCCCTAATCATCCCTCCAAAGAAAGCTAGCGGGAGCAGTAAAGCCATGCTAAAACACAAAGACGCTCTTAAAGCAACGCAACGGTGAGCGCCCGGCGCGCTGCGGTTGCGCTATCGGACCAAATTAAGCTCCCTGCGCATTGAGGTCCACTTAAATTTTGGAAAGTACATGAGGATATTTTTTATTTTCTAAATTTTAGCGACCGCTCTGTCACAATAATGCGACCAGCGTGGTGCAGTTGCGCGGTCGGCGACGCACTACTGTTGCGCGTTTGTTGGTGCGCTGCAGTTGCGCGATTGGACAAAATTAAGCTCCCCACGCACTTAGGTCCACTTAAAGTATGGAAAGTACAGGAATTTAAAAATACCGTTTTTTTCCGTGTATAATGCGCCCCCATGTATAATACGCTCCCTAAAAATGGCATGTTGATGCTGGAAAAAAGCCTGTACCCATGTATAATACGCACCCAAATTTATTATTATTATTATTATTATTATTTTTAAGTCCCAATGATAGTCACACACGCAGGGAGGCAATGGGTCCCATTTTTATAGTCTTTGGTATGGTCTTAACTAGGCTGGATGTATTTTTTTTTGTTGCCGTTGATTTCTCCAACGGCCCGTAAAGGCACCACCGCGATCGGTGCGGACATGTGAAAAAGGCGGCTCTGTATGGGAGAGACGTTGAAGAGGAATAAAAACACCCTTGGAAACCAAAACTTGCCCCTCGTCGGGACTCGGAGCCGCAACAAATGTTTCGGATTTGTGTAGGGTACATTGTGACAGCAAACGAGCAGGTGATCGAGCAAGCGTCTAATACGAGAGCATTGCGGTCGTATGGAGCGTGTTTGAAGTGAACAGCAGAGACAAAAGGAACAAGGCAAAGTGTTGTGAAATAAAATATTACCTGTAATACGCATTTTGTTATTTGCTGATTGTATTAAACTATCACATTCATCGCTCATTAGTAAATAGCTGACGTGTCTTGCGCATCCGTTCTGCGCAGCTGACCCATAGTGCGCATGCGCAGTTATACTGCCTCGGTATGACGTCCGGTCCGCGATGGAGATTAAAAAACAAACAATATTTGACAATAACACACCATCAAGGATTGCACCATCGCATCAAACGATGTGTCGTCAATTATGAATTTTACTGACTAAGTGTGTTGGGCAGAATGGCTGAATGCGATGCGCGATTGACAACAAACAAGAAGAAAGGTGATTTCAAGTTTTATTTCGAGGGAGATTTGTCATGTCTCGTCCCCTGTTTTGCTATGTGTCTAGGTTGCCATAGTTTCTGTTCGCGTCGCCCCTCCCTTCCTGTGTCACCTCAATCAATGTAACGTGTTTTGTATTTTATAGTCCTGTCTGCCCCTTGCTCACCGTCGGATCATTGCATGTGTTACTGTCATGATGTCTGTTTGGTTTCTGTTCCTGTCTTTGGTAATGTCACCCTGTCTTTTTGTTCCACGTCTTTGTCGGTCAGTCCTGTTGTTGGTTTTGTTGTACCATGATTTTCTTAATAAAAAAATTAAAAAAAATAAAAAAAATAAAAAAATTGTACCCATGTATAATGCGCACCCCAGATTTTAGGACAATAAATTAGTTAAATTATACACTGAAAAAAACGGTACTTTCTAAATTTCAGCGATGGCTCTGTCACAATAATGCGACCAGCGCGGCGCAGTTGCGCCGTGGGCGACGCGCTACGGTTGCGCGTTCGGCTGTGGGCTGCAGTTACGCGATCGGATAAATATGCGCAAATGAAAAAATGCTTTAAAAAGGCGGGGGGTTTTTTTGTCTTGAAACAGATTAATTTTTTTTCCATTATTTGTAATGAGAAAAATAGATTCGAAATTCGACCGATTCGCTTCTCGAACCGCCTTCTGGAACGGATTGTGGTCAAAAACCAAGGTTTGACTGTATTTTTGCTTTTTTTGTTAAAATCACAATTATATGTGAACTGGAAATGACAATAATAACACATAGTGAAAGCCAAATTGAGCAAATTGGCTATTTCAGAAGTGTGTGTCAAACTAGTAGCCCTTTGCCTTAATCAGTACCCAGGAAGTAGCTCTCGGTTTAAGAAAGGTTGGTGACCCCTGCTCTATATGATAAAAAAAATCAAATTGGCTACCAAGCAAGTAAATTGTATTTAAGTGACTGCATGTTTTAAGTTATCGAAAAAGTATGAAAAAGACTTACTGTCCTGTTTTTTCTGTCCTAGGAATTTATATGCAGGGTCAAACAGAGGATGGTTTTGGCATGATGTTTGGCATTAATCATCTGGGCCACTTTCTCTTAACCAACCTTGTGCTGGACCGACTGAAGGAGTGTCAACCAAGTCGAGTGATCAATGTATCATCCGTGGCACATAACTTTGGAAAAATTGACTTTGAATGCCTAACTAAACATAGAGCTCTAGGACTGGGGACTTCGTTCGTGGCGGACCTTCGGGTCTACTCTGACAGCAAGCTGTGCAATGTGCTCTTCACCCATGAGTTGGGCAAGAGACTGCAGGGAACCAAAGTCACATGCTACTCCCTCCATCCAGGTTAGTAAAGAGAATGTATCCATTCATGCAATCCAATCTATAGAGAGGAAAGTTCCGTAATTTTCGGACTATAAGTCGCTCCGGAGTATAAGTCGCACCAGCCATAAAATGCCCAAAAATGTGAAAAAAAACATATATAAGTCGCTCCGGAGTATAAGTCTCATTTTGGGGGGCAATTTATTCGACAAAATCCAACACCAAGAACCGACATGAACGAGCAACAACAGGCTAAACGGTACGGTATGCTATTGTGACAAACACAAACGAGGAGCTGAGAACGGGCCTGACGTAACATTCAGTTCTTTAAAATAAACTATTACATAAATAACACGTTTATAAAACCATCTGTGTCACTCCAATTCATTAAATCCATCGATCCTCCTTTGTCAACAATGCCGTGTGCCGCGCCGCAGTTCTAATTATTCCACAGGCCCATACAACGATATATAAACTATATTTTAAATAACTATCACATAAACAACAATATTATCAAACCATTTGTGTCACTCCAAATCATTAAATCCATTGATCAAATTTCTTATCCTTTACGTCATCCTGGTGACAGAGGACATGTCCAGAGGATATGGCGCTTTAAAGTGTTAATTACTTTATTTGATTTTTTTCTCTCTATTTTTCATGTTTTGAATATGTTCAAGATAAAGATATCAAAGCATGTGAAGTGATCAACTATACTAAAAATAACATGTGAAGTGGTCAACTATACTTGTAAGTAAGTGATGTGTTAATGATCAAGTAAAAATTTGTGAAAAAAAACATATACCGTTTTTTTCCATGTATAATGCGCCCCCATGTATAATACGCACCCTAAAAACAGCATGTCGATGCTGGAAAAAAGCCTGTACCCATGTATAATACGCACCCAATTTTTTATTTTATTTTTAAAGTCCCAATGATAGTCACACACACATCTGGGTGTGGTGAAATTTGCCCTCTGCATTTGACCCATCCCCGTGTGATTTTGATCCATCCCCTGGGGGAGAGGGGAGCAGGGAGCAGTGAGCAGCAGCGGCGCCGTGCTCGGGAATCATTTGGTGATCTAACCCCCCAATTCCAACCCTTAATGCTGAGTGCCAAGCAGGGAGGCAATGGGTCCCATGTTTATAGTCTTTGGTATGGTCTTAACTAGGCTGGATGTATTTTTTGTGTTGGCGTTGATTTCTCCGACTGCCCATAAAGGCACCACCGCGATCAGTTCGTATAAAATGAAAAGAGGAAAGTGACGTGCGGACATGTGAAAAAGGCGGCTCTGTATGGGAGAGAAGTTGAAGAGGAATAGAAACACCCTTGGAAACCAAAACTTGCCCCTCGTCGTGACTTGGAGCCGCAACAAATGTTTCAGATTTGTGTAGGATACATTGTGACAGCAAACGAGCAGGTGATCGAGCAACCGTCTGATACGAGAGCATTGCGTTCGTATGGAGCGTGTTTGAAGTGAACAGCAAAGACAAAAGGAACAAGGCAAAGTGTTGTGAAATAGAATATTACCTGTAATATGCATTTTGTTATTTGCTGATTGAAACTGCTACTTAAACTGTGAATTGAAACTACGTAATAGGAAGAAAACTGAACTCTCGCTCTTTATATAGGTGACGTGTCTTGCGCATCCGTTCTGCGCATCGGATCCATAGTGCGCATGCGCAGTGATACTGCCTCCGTATGACGTCCGGTCCGCGATGGAGATTAAAAAACAAACAATATTTGACAATAACACACGATCAAGGATTGCACCATCGCATCAAAGGATGTGTCGTCAATTATGAATTTTACTGACTAAGTGTGTTGGGCAGGATGGCTGAATGTGATGCGCGATTGACAACAAACAAGAAGAAAGGTGATTTCAAGTTTTATTTCGAGGGAGATTTGTCATGTCTCGACCCCAGTTTTGCTATGGTACCTGTAATACGCATTTTGTTATTTGCTGATTGTATTAAACTATCACATTCATTGTCAGTCAAGAAGAGAAGAGGGCTATTCGCATCGGATCCATAGTGCGCATGTGCAGTGATACTGCCTCCGTATGACGTCCAGTCCGCGATGGAGATTAAAAAACAAACAATATTTGACAATAACACAGGTTTCTGTTCCTGTCTTTGGTAATGTCACCCTGTCTTTTTGTTCCACGTCTTTGTCGGTCCTGTTGTTGGTTTTGTTAGAGAGTTATGTTAGTTTACAAAGTCTGTGTTTTGAGTTCCTCCAATGAACCCTGGTCCAAGCTGCACTTGGTCACCCTGCTCTTTTCCCCACTCCATCCGTGACAAGATTTTCTTCAAAAATTGTTGTACCTTGATTTTCTTACAAAAAAAAATAAAATTTACCCATGTATAATGCGCACAGATTTTAGGACAATAAATTAGTTAAATTTTGCGCATTATACATGGAAAAAAACGGTAAGTCGCTCCTCAGTATAAGTCGCCCACCCAAACTATGAAAAAAAACGCGATTTATAGTCCGAAAATTACGGTACTGAAATACGTAGTAGAGCACTGGTTAGCATGTCCGCCTCAGAGTGCAGAGGTTTTGGATTAGATTCCAGCTCCAGCCTTCCTTTGTGAAGTATGCATGTTCTCCCCGTGCCTGATTGGGCATGGGTTTACTATAGAACCAGTGACGTGCGGTGAGGGTTGGGGTTGGTGAGCCACTGACTCAGAGTCAGATTTACAAACGTACTGTATGACGCTAAGGCACTGACTCACAAATCAGATTTACATGCATACATAGTTGTTATCCCATTCTTGATTACATTTAATAACATTTTAAACACACCACTGTACATTTAAACACACCACTGCAATATTCTTCTCTTTACTTGTAAATGAAGTCCATTCTCCTGTCCTTCTGGACGAAGATCTCGATGACAGGGAAAGCAATAAAGTTGATTTTTGTCAGCACAGCCACAAAGCCATTCTTTTTTAGAGTACCAATCCTTTTGAAACAAACGTGTTGTAGTCCTTCCCGGGAGACCCGTAGTTTGAATTAATCCTCGCAAATCTGGCGTTGGTCTTCCCTTACTTATGGTTTCTTGCTTTGACTGAAAGTCAAGTTTCGAAAAATGTCTTATTTTCGAGATTATATCCTCTATTGTCAGGGAAAAAAAAGCCAAATAGCAACGCGTTTGCACCGAATGTTGTTGGTTGTTTTTCTTTTCTTTTTTTTCTTCTTAATTTACTCTCGCATTTACTCATGTCGTGAACTATTAGGCGCAGGCTCATTATCGCACCATCTGGCTGCATCAAAGCCCGTATTTTCCCGCTGACTGCAAGCACGCGCCGTTTGCACGTGCTCAGTACAGTGTGTGAGTGGTGCACACTCTCACACGCACGCTCTGAGAGGCATTACCTGTCACTGCCTCAGCCTCCATGTTCTCGTTGTTATTTGAACAAGAAATACAGCTATTTTGACTATGAAAATGATCCAAATGTATAGGAAACACACCAAAATTCCATTAAAAGCATAGACCACAGGACAGATATTATATTATGTTTTATTATATTATTCATTTTTTAACAACTTATGGTGACAGCTGAGGAAACCATGTTGAGCCCTTTACTACCCCTGGTGGCAAGGTGAGGCACTGCCTCACCTGCCTCCTATGAGTGCACGTGCCTGACTACCACGTTCTAAAGACATGCATGGTAGGTCAGTTGAGCACCTAAATTGCCCATAGGAGTGAATGTGGATAGTCAGTGTGCCTTGGGATTAGCTGGAAACCAGTTTGAGGTATCCCCGCCTACTGCTCGAAGTTTGCTGAGATACCCTCCAGCGCGTCTGAGACTTTCTTGAGGAAAGGTCATTCAGAAAATGGATGGATGTAGGCTTGAAACTATCCAATTCCTAAATTGAGTGTCTTCATTAGTCTTGTAAATTCGTCGTGTAAATTGTAAAAGGGTGGTGTGGTGTGGCTCAGTAGTAGAGTGTCCCAACTTGAAGGTTGTGAGTTCACTCCTCATCCCTGGTGACCATGCCGAAGTGTCCTTAAGCAACGCCTTGCAACTTGATTTTGTCGTGCACCAGTTGTATAATGACAATAAAGACATTCTTCTATGTACATCACTAAAACATTAAAACATGATAAAAAATGAAAAGCCTCACTTCCTGCATGGCAGGCATGTCAAACTTAGTTTGGCTCTGGGGCCGGATCCAGAGTTTCTTTTCTCAGGTGGGCCGGATCAGTAAAAGAATGTCAACTCCAACTATTTAGCTTTGTTTTTCAGTACTATACTTTATCATTCAGCCTACATTTGTAGCCTACCCTACATATTATAATCACGGATGACAAGGGATCTTTTCTAAGCATAACACATTTATTCACAAACAATGGAGAAAAAAAATGATTTTCATGTTTGGCATTGAATGTGTTAACAACTGGTTTATTTTAACAGTTGAGTGAATGCAGTTTTACACCTGAACCAACTCACCACACTAAACAAACTCAAGTGGGAGCTATGAAAAAAAATGTTTTGCCTTAATTGACATACTGCTTTGAAATAATAATAAATAAAATTACAAAATAAAGGTTTTAGCAGTGCATGGGCAATAAGATTAGACTACATCAGCTCAAACTACTAGGCTGGGCCTACTGAAGCTGAGAATATACTGCACAATATTAATTGTCTTTAATATGAAACCAGATTAATCTTATTTTTAATGATCTGTATTCATGCGTGCAAACAAATGTCGTGTCATCACACTTTTCTCTCTCTCTCACTGCACTCCTGCAGTCTACTTGCTGCTGCTGGCTCCTGAAACTTGGCATTTTTTGCTTTTACAAGTGCGTCGATATCAGGTGTCAAATCCTGAGTAGCAGCACATTTAACAATGTCATTCAAGTGTTCATTTGTTAACTTTGAGCGCTGCTTTGTTTTATCATTGTTCATCACGGAGAACACCTGTTCACAAAGATAAGTAGTCTCAAACATGGAGAGAACCTTTGCAGCCATGGCTGTTAATTTGGGGTAACCTGGCACAAGATACTGATAAAACGTATCAAAGCCCACGGACCCAAATGTATCCTTCATAGCGGAATCGCACTGCAAGTCAATAAGCTCGAGCTGAATGTCAGCTGGCACACCAGAAGGCTTCACTGTAAATGGCGAGCGAAAAAAGCCGAACTTGTTCTCAAGTTCACTGAAAACCTGAAACCTCCGCTCAAACTCTCGCAGCAAATCTGTTATGTTGTCTTTATATTTATCCAAATCGGGACGATCCGGTGCCTTCGGACGCACAGCTGTGAGACATGAGAAGTGCGTGGTGCCACCGCTGGATAGCTGCGTCTCCCACAGTGACAGTTTCATCTTGAACGCACTTATGCATGGTGGACGTGAGCTCTTTTACACATTTACTGCCCTCTAGCGGCCGGAGGGAGCATTTGAGTTGTATTTATTTTAAAGAATCATAACTTTTGATAGAAATGAGCTAGTGACTCGCTTCTTTTTTTGACATACTCAGAAATTTATGACGGGCCGGATCAAATCACCCAACGGGCCGGGTCCGGCCCGCGGGCCGTATGTTTGACATGCCTGCTGCATGGCTTTAAATGTAAAATCTTGAAAACATTCTTAAAAACATAGTTAAACTCCCCCAAATTCTCAAAAAGCCTGTGAGCATGAAAAGAAATTCATATTGCAGGCTTTAAATAATAATTTAATATCAATTTAAGTTTAAGGTGTACCCTGCCTGCCGCATGAAAATGGCTGGGATGTGCTCCAATATGCCCATGAACATAGTGAGGATAAGTCGTTCAGAAAATCACGAGTGTGTGTATTTTATAAGAAAACAATGGTAATGGGGTGTGACACTTGTTCAGTGTGACAGGGCAAGTCGCTACAGAGATGTTTTGTATTCCTCAATGCAGTGGTGGTTGGAAAAGTCAAGTGACAGAATTAGTCAGACAACATACCCTGCAGGGATTTTGAGCAGATATCATCAGTTCTTTGAATTTCAGCTGAACTTGGGCACCCTTATAATGACACTATTAACATGAAACACAAAGGCTATTTGTTTACAATGAAACTGTAGTGTTATTTTGATAAAGATAATCGTCCGTCCGTCCGTCCGTCCGTCCGTCCGTCCGTCCGTCCATCCATCCATCCATCCATCCATCCATCCATCCATCTGTTCGACCCCGTGTTTTTTGTCTTCCGGGTTAGAGCAACGCTGGCGTCTGGATTGTTGACTGCCGCTTCTGCCCCAAACTGTGTCCGCTACTTGTTTGTCTGCTATTTGTTTTGTGTTTCCTGTTTTAAGTGTGCCCGTTTTTTATTTTATTTTTCTTGCCTTTTCACCTGCCCACCGCGTATCTCTGCAGCTCTGCTCGCACCTCTCTGTTCCCGCTCCCTCGGACTCCGAGCTACGCTAGCCAAACCACCACCGGACCCTCCTACCTCCCGGCTCTGAGCCTGGAGCTGCTCGCTCTTGGCTCGACAAACAGCTTTTACTCAACTTTCTGGCCACTCGACCAGCGTCCTCGTGGGGAGCACCCGCTCGCTGCGAGCTCGCCGGTCGTGGCTCGGCTGTGTGCCGCCATGACACACTGGGGCTTGCCGTTTATGCGGGTACAGTCGGGATCGACCAACACCACCACCAACTCCACCAACATCACTACTCGGTCCACTGCTGCTTCCATGCGTTTCACTGCCTACCAACTTCTAGCTAATCAGCTACTAGCCACGTCTAGCATTTTATCTGGATTATTCCCAGCTGCTGTCACGTCTCATCTCTTCCATGAACTATCACTTCTGCTACTCCGGGCTTCTATTCCACCAACTTCTCGCTCATTTATCTAGACTGTTGCCTATCTTCATCACCTCAACTATAATCAACGTCTCCCTGCTGCTGCTGCCTCAGCTGCCAGCAAAGATCCTCCGCCGTCGCCGCTACATCCACCGTAGCTCTGGACTATCTTTTAACCGACATTTCCCTGATGGCTCACCCATCCCTTCTTTCTGGACTACCTCTCGCCCCCCCGTCACCCCCACCTCCCGTACTGCCAACCTCAACAACCTCCGCCCCCCGCTCCTTCCTCCATCTCCCTCACGCTGCTGAACTGTCGCTCCCTCTCCAACAAATCACCAGTTATTTTTGAACTACTATTGGACAATAACTTGGATCTGCTCCTTCTCTGTGAAACATGGCAACAGCCCCTGGATTTTTTTACTCTCAACCAAGCCACTCCGTCCAACTACAGCTACATCGCCAAACCCCGCCTCTCTGGGCGAGGGGGTGGCAATGCTGTCCTCCATAAGCAATCCCTGCCCATCACTGAATTGGACCTCAACCTCCCATCTATTTCATCCTTTGAAAATCTCGCTTTTTCCCTCCCCAACTCTACTACTGCTGTTCTCATCTACTGCCAGTCACGTCCGTCTTTTCTTTCTGAACTCTCTGAACTCCTCACCATCTTATCCTCAGTCTCCTATCGCCTCCTACTCATCAGTGACCTCAACATCCACATCGACCAGCCAACTCCTCCACTGACGTCCGACTTCATTTCCTTTCTGGACTGCTTCCATCTCACCCAGCACATCAACTTCCCCACCCACACCAAAGGCCACACCCTGGATATAGTATGCTCCTCCTTTCCACTCACATCCAACCCCCGTCCTCTCGCCTTTCCACTGTCAGATCATCTCTGCATCCTCTTCTCCGCCCCTCTACTCTCGCCTCATAATTCCACAAAACACACCATCTCCTACTGCAACATCAAGATTGTAAACCCAATCACGTTTTGCCAGCTTTTATCCTCTGCCCTTCCCTCCGACCCCACTTCTTCCTCCCCTGATGACCTCGCCACCATGCTCAACATCCTTTCTGACTCCCTTGATTCCCTAGCCCCCTGGAATACTTCCTCTGTTACATTCACTAACTCTGCCCCTTGGTACACCCCGGAACTCCGCTCCATGAAACAAACTGGGTGTCAACTCGAACGCCTCCACAAAAGAGCCTCACTGTCCATGCTGAAACCTTCAAACAACACATCTCTTCCTACCGTGATGCTCTTCTTGCTGCCCCTGCTCTCCTGCTCCCCCTCCTGACCTCCCGCCCTTCCGCTCTCTCACTGCCTTCTCCCTTGTCGACTCCTCCACCATCCTAGACAACCACCTGCTCTCTCGACCCCTGTCCTCCTCCCTCACCTCACCACCCTTTTTAATCAGTCTCGTTCCCTTGGCCACTTTCCCACTGTCTATAAGCTTGCAGCCATCATCCCCATCCTCAAAAAGCCCACCTTGGACCCAGTCAACCTCTCCAACTACCGTCCTATCTCCAACCTTTCATTCCTTTCCAAAACCCTTGAACGCATTGTCTCCGCCCAACTCCACACCCATCTCCAGTCCGACAACCTCTATGAACCCTTCCAGTCTGGATTCCGCTCACTTCACTGCACCGAAACAGCTTTTGTTAAAGTCACCAACGATCTCATTTCTGCAGACTTTGGTGCCCTCAACATCCTATTGCTACTCGACCTTAGCGCATTCTTTGAGACTGTGAACCATTCCACCCTCCTTCAAAGGCTGTGCCAACTAGGTGTTGAGGGCACTGCACTCGACTGTCTCACCTCCTATCTCGCCATCAAAAACCAGTTCATCTCTCTCTCCGGCCACCCATCCATCCTCTCCCCAGTTACACAGGGGGTCCCCAAGGCTCAGTTCTTGGCCCCCTCCTATTCATCTGTCACCTCTTTCCCCTTGGTAATGTCATCCGCAAACTCAATCTGGACTTCTACTGCTACGCTGATGACACCCAGATCTATATACGCACCTCACCAACCCAAAACCCTCCCCTCACCCACTTTGAAACCCGCATCTCTACAATAAAAGCATGGCTGACCCACAACTTTCTCAAACTCAACAGTAACAAAACAGAGCTCCTTCTCATAGGCACTAAATCCTCCCTGAATAAAACTGGATCCATCACACTCACCATTGATTCCTCAAGCATCACTCCCTCCCCTCTGGCACGCAACCTTGGCGTTATTTTCGACCCTACACTGTCCTTCCACCCTCATGTTAGCTCAGTTGTTAAGACCTCCTACTTCCACCTCCGACGCGTCGCCAAAATCCGGCACTGCCTCTCTCTCCCTGCCGCTGAATCCCTCATCCACGCCTTCATCTCATCCCGGCTTGACTACTGCAACTCCCTTCTCACTGGAATCACTGCTCACTCACTCCATAGACTTCAGCTAGTCCAAAACTCTGCTGCCCGCCTCCTTACCCACACCCGGTCCCGTGAACACATCACTCCTGTTCTCCACTCTCTTCACTGGCTCACCATTAAGGAGCGTATCATCTTCAAGATACTCCTCCTCACCTTCAAAGCCCTTCACCACCTGGCTCCCACTTACCTATCCGACCTCCTTGTCCCCTACTCCCCAACCGTCCCCTCCGATCCTCCAATACTTCACGTCTGACAGTCCCAAAATCTAAACTCAAATCATTCCGCGACAGAGCCTTCTCCTGCACATCACCCTGACTACGGAACTCTCTCCCTCAGTCTGTCTGTGACTCACCTACACTCCCCATATTTAAGTCCCGTCTAAAAACTTACCTCTTCTCTCAAGCCTATGACCTCCCCTACCCATAACTGGTTTCCTCTTCTTAATTTTATCCCATTGTCTTCCCCGTCCCCCTGCCCTCCTGTATGTCATTGCCTTGTTCCCTGTAAGCGTCTTTGGGTTTTTGAAAAGCGCTATACAAACTTAATGAATTATCATCCATCCCTCCATCCCTCCCTCCATCCCTCCCTCCATCCATCCATCCCTCCCTCCCTCCATCCCTCCCTCCCTCCCTCCCTCCCTCCCTCCCTCCCTCCCTCCCTCCCTCCCTCCCTCCCTCCCTCCCTCTATACCGCTTGTCCTCCCTCCCTCTCTCCCTCCCTCCCTCCCTCCCTCTATACCGCTTGTCCTCCCTCCCTCTATACCGCTTGTCCTCCCTCCCTCCCTCCCTCTATACCGCTTGTCCTCCCTCCCTCCCTCCCTCCCTCCCTCCCTCCCTCCCTCCCTCCCTCCCTCCCTCTATACCGCTTGTCCTCACGGGGTCGCGGGCGTGCTGGAGCCTATCCCATCAGGCAGTAGGCGGGGGACGCCCTGGACCGGTTGCCAACCAATTGCAGGGCACACAGAGATGAACAACCATCTGCACTTGCAATCAGACCTCGGGGCAATTTGGTGTGCCCAATCGGCCCACCAAGCGGAGGTGGAATCGAAACCGCACCCTCCTAACTGTGAGGCGGACGTGCTAACCAGTGCTCCACCGAGCCGCCCATAAACATAAACATTTACAGTTTTTTCCATGTATAATGCGCAAAATTTAACTAATTTATTGTCCTAAAATCTGGGGTGCGCATTATACATGGGTACAATTTTTTTTTTCTTCTTTTTTTTTAGAAGAAAATCTCCCTTGAAATTATAATTGACGACACATCGTTTAATGCGATGGTGCAATCCTTGATGGATATTGTTTGTTTTTTAATCTCCATCGCAAATCGGATATCATACGGAGGCCGCCATTACAGATGCGCAGAACGGATGCGCAAGACACGTCAGCTGTATAAAGAGCGAGAGTTCAGTTCTCTACCTAAATGCGTATTACAGGTAATATTTTATTTCACAACACTTTGCCTTGTTCCTTTCTTCTCTGCTGTTCACTTCAAACACGCTCCATACGAACACAATGCTCTCGTATCAGACGCTTGCTCGATCACCTGCTCGTTTGCTGTCACAATGTACCCTACACAAATCCGAAACATTTCTTCACTATCGAGTTTGCTAGCGCATGCGCAGTGATACTGACCGGCAGAATAACATCCGGTTGTTCCCAAAGATGATCTTTTTTCTGAAAAAAATTTACGTTTACGGACTTAAGTAGGAGTCAAAATTTGGGTGCGTATTATACATGGGTACAGGCTTTTTTCCAGCATCGACATGCCATTTTTAGGGTGCGTATTATACATGGGGCGCATTATACATGGAAAAAAAATGGTATTTATTTTTACGATTCCATCTTTATTTTCCGTTGGTTTAATAAATGCCTACACTGTGCGCAGCTTGTCATTTTTTAATCAGTCTATTTGAGTGGTAGTTTTGTACTGTACAACATTACCAGTTATTAAAGGAAAACAAAACAAAATAATCACACTTTTCCTTTACTTTTACCTGTTTTTCTACTGCAGGAGCTATCAACTCTGAGTTGGCCAGGAACGCCAGCTCATTGGTTCATATCCTGTTGAAGCCCATCACTGCCTTCTTCTTCAAAAACACTGTCCAGGGATGCCAAACCACTCTGCACTGTGCGCTACAGGAGGGAATTGAACCTCTTAGCGGACGTTACTTCTCCAACTGTGCAGTGAAAGAAGTCTATTCTAAAGCAAAGGATGACGCTGCAGCTAAGAAGCTGTGGGAAATCAGTGAAGGAATGTGTGGTCTTGCATAAATTAATTCACAAGTGAGTTTAGTTGAATGGGAATAAAGGAATAACTTTCTGTTATGTTGTACGATGATTTCTTGACTCTTTCTGACACGAAAACAGCTATCAACTGGTTCTGATTTTGACGATTGACTTGTGTCTGCCTTGCTCATAAATTTTCAATTGAAAAACTTGCTATATTAATATGCTATTAACCACTGTGATTGGCCAGTGACATCTCGCCCTGTATGATTTTTAAATCAAATGCAGTGTGTGCGCGTGTGTGCGTTTTCTACTGCTCTTTTATTTTTATTATACATGTATTGTACACTGATATATACTGCAATATATTATTCGCCATTTGTTTTCTGACAACAGTACGCTGCCGCACAATGGACCCAACTATTTACCAACAAATTATTGCCTACAAAACAAAACGTGAATACCCAAATGGTATTACGAAGAAGAAGTACGTATTGAGAAGAAAAGCTTCTTTTTATGATGTTGAGGGAACCTGTTCAAATTTGCCACCCAACCTGAAAGGACCGCCAGGAAAACAACATATCCTCACGGGGCAACTGTGAGCATGTGTTCCCCCCTGTAATTTGGCCTAGGAATGAGGGAACCTGTTCAAATTTGCCACACTACCTGAACAGACCCCCAGGAAGACAGAAAAAAAACAGCTGGAGTCCAGCACTCACCGTTCCCAAAATAAGGGGGGGAACATATTCAAGATTCAAGAGTTTTTATTCACCATGTTTGAGCGTGCCAAACAAGGAATTTGACTTCGGTAAAAACACACCCTCTGTTCAACATTTAGGTGACTAACAACATTCAGGACATGTGAATAATGGCAAAAACAGTGTAGACAAATTCAAAAGGTGTGAAGAGCAGGATGTTATTGCACAGTAATGTCTCTGAGACTATGAGTGGTGTGAGTTCATCAGAGCAACAGCCTGGGGGAAGAAGCTGTCTCTGTGTCTGCTGGTTTTGGCGTACCGAGCTCTGTAACGCCGTCCGGAGGGGAGTAGTTCAAACAGACTGCAACCTGGGTGAGAAGGGTCTGTAGAGATGTTCCTTGCATGTTTCCTGGTCCTGGACAGGTACAAGTCTTGGATAGATGGGAGGTTGATTCCAATGATCTTTTCTGGAATCCTGATTGTCCGTTGCCGTCTGTGCTTGTCTTGTTTGGAGGCCGATCCAAACCAGACAGTGATGGAGGTGCAGAGGACAGACTGGATGATGGCAGTGTAGAAGGTCTTCAGAAGCTCTCGCGGCAGGTTGAACTTCTTGAACTGTCTCAGGAAGTACAGCCTCTGCTGGGCCTTCTTCCGGACAGAGTCTATGTGGCCGGTCCATTTCAGGTCCCGAGAGATTGTGGTTCCCAGGAACTTGAAGGTGTCTGTGGAGAAAATAGCATTACTGCGGATAGTGAGGGGTAAAAGTGGTGAAGGGTCTCGCCTGAAATCCACTGTCATTCCACGGTCTTGAGCGGGTTCAGCTCCAGATGGTTTTGACTGCACCAGTGGACCAGCCGCTCCACCTCCTGTCTGTACGCAGTCTCATCACCGTCCTGGATCAGTCCGATGAGACTGGCGTCGTCTGCATACTTCAGGAGCTCCACAGGACAGTCACCTGAGGAGAAATCATTGGTGTAGAGAGAGAAGAGCAGTTGGGAGAGGACGCACCCCTGACGGGCTCCAGTGTTGGTGGTCCGGGTGTCAGATGTGATGCCCCCCAGCCTCACACGCGGTCTCCTGTTGGTCAGGAAGCTGGTGATCCACTGACAGGTGGAGGCAGGCACCGCAAGCTGGATGAGCTTCTGTTGGAGGATGTCAGGGGCGATGGTGTTGAACGCCGAGCTGAAGTCCACGAACAGGATCCTGGCGTACGTTCCTGGGGTGTCCAGGTGGTGCAGGATGTAGTGCAGTCCCATGTTGACCGCATCATCCACTGACCTGTTTGCCCGGTAGGCGAACTGGAGGGGGTCAAGCAGGGGGCCCGTGACCTCCCTCAGGTGGTTCAGCACTAACCTCTCGAACGATTTCATGACCACAGATGTCAGTGCGACGGGTCTATAGTCATTCAAACCTGTGATGGCGGGCTTCTTGGCCACTGGAACGATGGTGGAGCTCTTGAAGCACGAGGGCAGCACGAGGGCACCTCACAGGATGTGTTCCCCCCCCTATAATTTGGCCTAGGAATGAGGGAACCTGCTATAGTGTCAGCTTTTAATTATATTGCGCTGTCATTTTAAAGCAAATGAATAAATGCAACAATATCAATTTGCTTTGAAAATACCTGAGTAATAAAATGGATGGATGAGTGATGATCACAATTAAGTAGAAAGTCTCCTTTGTAATATATACTCCTTGTAGCATGTAACGGTACCCAAAAAGAGGAGTTTCTTTGCATCGAGCTTTATGCAAAGAGCTCACGTAATTATATTGTTGCTTTTTGGTGAAGTAACTGAGTGTTCCGTCTGTACGACTGGTCTTTGAATGCACCCCGCTTTAATGGCAGAACGCGGATGAATTTAAAGACATCAAATGAGAATAATCCTTTATAAAAAATAAAATTGACTGACGCAAACGTGAGTTTTTATTGAAAACAACATAGTGCTGACGCCGTACGACGCCATACGGCATGGGTTTTTCGTAGGTGTGTAACGATTCATCGATACACATCGATTAATCGATATAATGCTCTACGATTTATTGGCATTGATGCTAAACGTAAACATCGATTTATATCGCCGTGTTTGACCTCGGACATTAGACGCGACTTTATTTTGAAATCCAGTTCATTGTTGCTTGCTTCCTCTTTCCGGGAGCAGTGCGCAGCGTTGTTGTGTTGAGAGCAGAGCAGGCACGTGAAAGGGGAGTCGACAACTAGTACGCGGCTCCTGGGCTGGTGCTATGGCTAGTGTCCAAAAAGACGAGGAAATTTGCTCCCCTTTAGGCTTCAAGTCATTCGTTTGGAAGCACTTTGGATTCCAAAGAAAATATGGCTCAACGGACAAGACACGTGCAGTTTGTAAATCCTGCCATGCGGTGATCAAATATTCAGGAAGCACAAATCTCGCCGCACATTTAAAGAAAAAACACGACATCAAAGTTCAGTGTTAAAATAAGCACTTTGTATACTACAATACTCTTGTAATTTCCTAAATAAAGAGTTTGCAGTACGTTGTTGATTTTCCGTATGAATTGTTATAAATCAGGATATTGTTCTATATTTTTTATTTAAAAAAAAAAAAAAAAAAATCGATCGTAGAGCACTATATCGTGATATATCGTGAATGAATCACAGCAGGCTTTAAGATATCGGCAAATATCGTATCTTGATCTTTGTATCGATATGACATCGTATCGTGTGAAAAACCCGCGATTTACACTCCTAGTTTTTCGCTTTCCAAACAAGGCGTGCGCGCTCCCGCGGCAGGGGGAACAAAATCTCACGGGGGAACCAAATTGAGCACCACACCGGAACTACTTTATTGAAGTCGACATGCTAGCTTGATAGTAGTGACGGAGATGGTGGTACTGCTTGGTTCCGTGGCGATAGTCGTCGCTTGCTATGTCTTAGTATATTATTTTGGGTTCAAGGGGGTGAGGTGCTTTACTCCAGTGAAGCTGGGGGGAAAGACGGCCGTCGTGACAGGTAATGTTTTCTTATCAACGGCTTCTTTTCCACATTTAATTGGAACCGTGACGGGAACAACCAGAAACCGTTTAATTTGTTTACTTCAACACGAAATATGTTTTGTACAGTACTTTAAACACATTTGACAAGATGTTGTATCATGTATACGACCTGTATCCGATATAAAGGTTAACTTTTGCACATTTAGTGGGCACTTTTATCATCCTGCTGATAAGGCGTTCTGAAATTAGTAGCATTCTGCCAGATCCGCATCGTATTATACGCTATGGCAAGCCACTTCCATATCCTTGAAATCAGACATTAGTGTTCTTCACTGATTACGCACTTTGTCTTACTACTTGCACAGAAACTCTAACAAGTCACTCATTTTCATCAACATGTAAACTAGTCAAATGTGAATTATTACATGTTGACAGTGACCTATGATTTTCTGCTCAAGTTTTTTTTGTCACACGCGCACACACACGCACCATCATCATCATCATCGGCGGTCACTCCGGACGAGTAGGATTGTCTTCTTCTCGGGGTCGTCTACTTGTGGGTCTGCAGGTAGGCGTAGAGGCCGATCCGGGATCCACATATTTTTGTGCAGTGTGGGCGGGGGAAAGTGGTGGTGGGTTGTAGTCGTGCTGGAGCCTGCTTTTGTCTTTCCTTACGGAGTTGTCGTTTGGTTTCTGCGACACGGCGGGGTTCCTTTTTGTGATGTGCTGCACCTTCTTGCACTGCTAACCTCCAGCTGTTCCTGTTCAAGACGATGTGCTCCCAGTCCTGACATATTATTTTGGAATTTCTTGAGATTGCTCTTGAGGTTGTCCTTGAAACGTTTCTTTTGCCCACCTGGGGCTCATGGACCTCTCTCCAGCTGGGAGTATAACACCTGTTTGGGGAGGGGGGTGTCAGCCATGCGGATAAGATGCCCTGTACATCGGAGTTGGTGCTGCATTATTAAGGTGGTGATGCTCGGTATCCTGGCTTCCTCCAGAACGCTGATGTTTGTGCGTCTGTCCTCCCATCATCGCTAATCGGACGTCAAACGCTTTTTGTGGCGGGCTAGTGTGTAAACTGAGAAGCTGAGCTCAAGCTTCTTGTGCGGGCCATATTCAATTACCGTTTTTTTCCATGTATAATGCGCAAAATTTAACTAATTTATTGTCCTAAAATCTGGGGTGCGCATTATACATAGGTACAAAAAAAAAAATCTTTTTTTTTTTTTTTTTTTTTTTTTAAAATCCGGATATCATACGGAGGACGCCATTACTGATGCACTTTCTTCTCTGCTGTTCACTTCAAACACACTCCATACGAACACAATGCTCTCGTATCAGACGCTTGCTAGATCACCTGCTCGTTTGCTGTCACAATGTACCCTACACAAATCCGAAACATTTCTTCGCTATTGAGTATGCTAGCGCATGCGCAGTGATACTGACCGGCAGAATAACATCCGGTTGTTCCCAAAGATGCTCTTTTTTTCTGAAGTAATTTTACGTTCACGGACTTAAGTAGGAGTCAAAATTTGGGTGTGTATTATACGTGGGTACAGGCTTTTTTCCAGCATCAACATGCCATTTTTAGGGTGCGTATTATACATGGGGGCATGGAAAAAAATGGTATGTTTTCAGAAATTGCTGCGGGCCAATAAAAACTGGACCGTAGTTTGGACACCCCTACTCTAGATGGACGGAAACCGCACTGCGATTCTGGGAGAACTTTCTCAAACAGTGGCAGTAGGCGATTGGCAAGAACACGAGCAAGTACTTTGCAAACTGTTGAAAGGCGTGAGAGGCCCCTATAGTTTCCGCAATCCGCTTTGTCCCCTTTCTTGAAAATGGTCACTATCAGAGCCTCCCTGTGCTCCGGGGGGGAGTACACTAGCCATAGCACCAGCCCAGGAGCCGCGTATTAGTTGTCGACTCCCCTTTCACGTGCCTGCTCTGCTCACAACACAACACGCCGCCGCGCCACTGCTCCCGGAAAGAGGAAGCAAGCAACAATGAACTGGATTTCAAAATAAAGTCGCGTCTAATGTCCGAGGTCAAACACGGCGATATAAATCGATGTTTACGTTTAGCATCGATGCCAATACTTACCCATAGCTGGAGCTGTTTACCCACAGCCGGGACAGTGGTTGATGCGCAGTAGGGCGTGTCCACACACCGGCGGGCCTACATGCCGCATCTCTGGGGCCCACTGCTGCTCCGAGATCCTGCACAACTTAGCTTGGGACCGCATGGTGCCAGTTGCTGTGTGTGGCCACGAGAAGGCGTGTGCAAGTCTTGGCAATGGAGAGGCTGTATCGCCTGAGGAGGCTTATGCTCTTGGCTCCTCTTTTCACCCCCAGAAACAGAGGGCTAGCTGAAAGCAGAAAAGTGTCTAGCAGAGGAAACATGCAGCATGCAGCATGCACAAACTACAGGCACTACTACTCCAACACTACTGCACTGACGCATCACATGCTTTGTGTGCTGATGGAAAACACGCACACAACACACGCACACACACACGCGCACACACACCGTCATATGCGAGAATCGCGTTCCGGTAGGCTTTATGTAAGCCAGGAGTGTCCAAACGTTTTGCAAGGAGGGCCAGATTTGATCAAGTGAAGGGGCCCTTTATTATTATTATTATTATTACTACTTTTAATAGTATTATTATACTATTAAATATTAAAACAAGTGAATTTTGCTCTTGTCATTTACAATAGCTTTCAGAAAGTAATAGTTTGTGTCACGTCTACAGGTCCCCTTTGTGAGTCGTCATATTATCGTAGTGGAGGGGTTTGAGTGTCCCAATAATTCTAGGAGCCATGTTGTCTGGGGCTTCATGCCCCTGGTAGGGTCACCCATGGCAGAAGCGTCCTAGGTGCAGAGATGGGGAATCGAGTCACTGTGACTTGGACTCGAGTCGACTAGAGTCGCTGTTTTGATGACTTGTGACTTGACAAAAATAAAAAAACTTGAGACTCGACTTGGACTTGGAAGTTAAAGACTCGGGACTTGACTTGACTTGAGACACGATGACTTGAATGACTTCCGTGTTATTTAGTTTGTTTTCAGTTTGAATATAAAATTAATAATACTTTTAAAAAAGTAATATCGATAACATGGTAGGAGCGTAGGCTGAGAATGGTGTTGTCATGATTGGATCGCTACCCTGTCAATCAATCAGTCGTGCCCCCTCTACCTACCTGACGTGTTTATTGGAGAATCACGACCCTTTATACCAGACATGCACAAACATGTCAGCGGGAGCGGTACCTTCGGCTATCGTAATTACCTTTATGACGGCAAAAGACGGACAGCACAGTGCAAGATATGCAACAGAAACATTTCAGACAGCCAGACGACTTTGTCTCCAGATGTTACAGATGAAACATAAAATGTTTCTAATGCTCAATGTGTTTCTTCTTTCAGATTTTTTAATACCGTAATTTTCGGACTATAAGTCGCTTCGGTGTATAAATCGCACCAGCCATAAAATGCCCAAAAATGTGAAAAAAAACATATATAAGTCGCTCCGGAGTATAAGTCGCATTTTGGGGGGCAATTTATTCGACAAAATCCAACACCAAGAACAGACATGAACGAGCAACAACAGGCTAAACGATACGGTATGCTAATGTGACAAACACAAACGAGGAGCTGAGAACAGGCCTGACGTAACATTCAGTTAAAAAAAAACTATTACCGTATTTTACGCCCTATAAGGCGCACCTAAAAACCTAAACTTTTATCAAAAGTCGATAGTGCGCCTTATAGTCCGGTACGCCTTATATATGGATCAAGTGATGAATTTGTTGATACATACTGGTTGTACACAGTGCTCTGCCGAAATGTTTTAGTACGTTTTAGTACAACTAGTAAATTACAAGGTCGCTTCCCAACATTACGGTAACTGTAGTCAGGGGGCGTCACCGAATAGCTGTTGTACCCGCGAGGCTATTTCATTTCAAAATAGGCTGCTCCGTTAATGTTTCGAGTAAATCTACGGATCAATATGGAAGGGAAACATAGGTAAGTACCGTATTTTCCGCCCTAAAAGGCGCACCTAAAAACCTAAATTTTTATCAAAAGTCAACAGTGCGCCTTATAGTCCGGTGCGCCTTATATATGGATCAAGTGATGAATTTGTTGATCTATACTGGTTGTACTTAGTGCTCTGCCAAAATGTTTTAGTACGTTTTAGTACGACTAGTAAATTACAAGGTCGCATTGCTTCCCAGCATTACGGTAACTGTAGTCAGGGGGCGTCACAGAATAGCTGTTGTACCCGCGAGGCTATTTCATTTCAAAATAGGCTGCTCCGTTAATGTTTCGAGTAAATCTACGGATCGATATGGAAGGGAAACATAGGTAAGTAGAACCAATGCGTTAGATCGAACTTTAGTCAGTTCTCATCATTTTATAGGAGCTCGTTTGAGAGACGCGATTGTTTACACTTTGCTGAGGCTCATGGGAGATTGTGAGCTGAGGGTCATGGGTTTTTGCGGATGGCTAATGCTATAACGATAGCTGCTATACGCGTGAGGCTAGTTCATGTCAAAATAGGCTGCTCTGTTAATGTTTCGAGCAAATCTACGGATCGATATGGAAGGGAAACATAGGTAAGTAGTACCAATGCGTTAGATCGAACTTTAGTCAGTTCTGATCATTTTATAGGAGCTCGTTTGAGAGACGCGATTGTTTACACTTTGCTGAGGCTCATGGGAGATTGGGAGCAGAGGGTCATGGGTTTTTGCGGATGGCTAATGCTATAACAATAGCTGCTATACGCGCGAGGCTATTTCATGTCAAAATAGGCTGCTCTGTTCATGTTTCGAGTAAATCTACGGATCGATATGGAAGGGAAACATACGTAAGTAGTAGGGGTGTAACGATACATCGATACACATCGATTAATCGATATTATGCTCTACGATTTATTGGCATCGATGCTAAAGGTAAACATCGATTTATATCGCCGTGTTTGACCTCGGACATTAGACGCGACTTTATTTTGAAATCCAGTTCATTGTTGCTTGCTTCCTCTTCCGGGAGCAGGGAGCAGTGCGCGGCGTTGTTGTGTTGTGAGCAGAGCAGGCACGTGAAAGGGGAGTCGACAACTAGTACGCGGCTCCTGGGCTGGTGCTATGGCTAGTGTCCAAAAAGACGAGGAAATTTGCTCCCCTTTAGGCTTCAAGTCATTCGTTTGGAAGCACTTTGGATTCCAAAGAAAAGATGGCTCAACGGACAAGACACGTGCAGTTTGTAAATCCTGCCATGCGGTGATCAAATATTCAGGGAGCACAAATCTCGCCGCACATTTAAAGAAAAAACACGACATCAAAGTTAAGTGTTAAAGTAAGCAATTTGTATACTACAATACTCTTGTAATTTCCTAAATAAAGAGTTTGCAGTACCTTGTTGATTTTGCGTATGAATTGTTATAAATCAGGATATTGTTCTATATTTTTTATTAAAAAAAAAATATCGATCGTAGAGCACTATATCGCGATATATCGTGATTGAATCGCAGCAGGCTTTAAGATATCGGCAAATATCGTATCGAAGTTCTTTATATCGATATTATATCGTATCGTGACAAAACCCGCGATTTACACCCCTAGTAAGTAGTACCAATGCGTTAGATCGAACTTTAGTCAGTTCTGATCATTTTATAGGAGCTCGTTTGAGAGACGCGATTGTTTACACTTTGCTGAGGCTCATGGGAGATTGCGAGCTGAGGGTCATGGGTTTTTGCGGATGGCTAATGCTATAACGATAGCTGCTATACGCGCGAAGCTATTTTATGTCAAAATAGGCTGCTCTGTTAATGTTTCGAGTAAATCTACGGATCGATATGGAAGGGAAACATAGGTAAGTAGTACCAATGCGTTAGATCAAACTTTAGTCAGTTCTGATCATTTTATAGGAGCTCGTTTGAGAGACGCGATTGTTTACACTTTGCTGAGGCTCATGGGAGATTGCGAGCTGAGGGTCATGGGTTTTTGTGGATGGCTAATGCTATAACGATAGCTGCTATACGCGCGAGGCTATTTCATGTCAAAATAGGCTGCTCTGTTAATGTTTCGAGTAAATCTACGGATCGATATGGAAGGGAAACATAGGTAAGTAGTACCAATGCGTTAGATCGAACTTTAGTCAGTTGTGATCATTTTATAGGAGATCGTTTGAGAAACGCGATTGTTTACACTTTGCTGAGGCTCATAGGAGATTGGGAGCTGAGGCTCATAGGAAATTGCGGATGGCTAATGCCATAACGATAGCTGCTATACGCGCGAGGCTATTTCATGTCAAAATAGGCTGCTCTGTTAATGTTTCGAGTAAATCTACGGATCGATATGGGAGGGAAACATAGGTAAGTAGTACCAATGCGTTAGATCGAACTTTAGTCAGTTCCAATCATTTTATAGGAGATCGTTTGAGAAACGCGATTTTTCACGCGTTTTCAGAGGGTTCGTTGGTTATTGGCTAGTGGGTGCATACCGCAACCCTAGTCAACCTCAGTTTGTTGCAGTAAAGCTTATATTTTATGCGCCTTATATATGGACAACGTTTTAAAATGGGCCGTTCATCGAAGGTGCGCCTTATACCCCGGTGCGCCTAATAGGGCGCAAAATACGGTACATAAATAACACGTTTATAAAACCATCTGTCACTCCAATTCATTAAATCCATCGATCGTCCTTTGTCAACGATGCCGTTCGCCGCGCCGCAGTTCAAATTATTCCACAGGCCCATACAACGATATATAAACTACCGTTTTTTTCCGTGTGTAGTGCGCCCCCATGTATAATACGCACCCAGTTTTTATGAATTTTTTTTTATGAATTTTTTTTGTTTTGTTTTTTTAAGTCCCAATGATCGTCACACACGCAGGGAGGCAATGGGTCCCATTTTTATAGTCTTTGGTATGGTCTTAACTAGGCTGGATGTAATTTTATTTGTTGGTGTTGATTTCTCCGACTGCCCATAAACGCACCACCGCGCTCCGTGCGCGCACGGGAAAGAGGCGTGCGGACGTGAAAAAGGCGGCTCTGTATGGGAGAGACGTTGAAGACGAATAAAAACACCCTTGGAAACCAAAACTTGGTGATTTCAAGTTTCATTTCGAGGGACATTTGTCACGTCTCGTCCCCAGTTTTGCTATGTGTCTAGGTTGCCATAGTTTCTGTTCGCGTCGCCCCTCTCTTCCTGTGTCACCTCAATCGATGTAACGTGTTTTGTATTTAAGTCCTGTCTGCCCCTCGCTCACCGTCTCATCATTGCATGTGTTACTGTCATGATGTCTGTTTGCTTTCTGTTCCTGTCTTTGGTAATGTCACCCTGTCTTTTTGTTCCACGACTTTGTCGGTCAGTCCTGTTGTTGGTTTTGTTTTCTAAAAAAAATAAAAAATAAAAAAATACAAAATTAAAAAATTAAAAAAATTTTGTACCCATGTATAATGCGCACCCCAGATTTTAGGACAATAAACTCGTTAAATTTTGCGCACTATACACGGAAAAAAACGGTATATTTTAAATAACTATCACATAAACAACAATATTATTAAACCATTTGTGTCACTCCAAATCATTAAATCCATCGATCAAATTTCTTATCCTTTATGTCATCCTGGTGACAGAGGACATGTCCAGAGGATATGGCGCTTTAAAGTGTCAATTACTTTATTTGATTTTTTCTCTCTATTTTTCATGTTTTGAATATGTTCAAGATAAAGATATCAAAGCATGTGAAGTGATCAACTATACTAAAAATAACATGTGAAGTGGTCAACTATACTTGTAAGTAAGTGATGTGTTAATGATCAAGTAAAGATTTGTGAAAAAAAACACATCGTTTTTTTCCATGTTTAATGCGCCCCCATGTATAATACGCACCCTAAAAACAGCATGTCGATGCTGGAAAAAAGCCTGTACCCATGTATACTACGCACTAGGGGTGTAAATCGAGGGTTTTGTCACGATACGATATAATATCGATATAAAGAACTACGATACGATATTTGCCGATATCTTAAAGCCTGCTGCGATTCATTCACGATATATCGCGATATAGTGCTCTACGATCGTTTTTTTTTTTTTTTTTTTTTTTTTTTTTTTTTTTAATAAAAAATATAGAACAATATCCTGATTTACAACAATTCATACGCAAAATCAACAAGGTACTGCAAACTCTTCATTTAGGAAATTACAAGAGTATTGTAGTATACAAATTGCTTACCGTTTTTTTCCGTGTATAGTGCGCAAAATTTTACTAATTTATTGTCCTAAAATCCGGGGTGCGCATTATACATGGGTACAAAAAAAAAAAAAATATATATTTTTTTTTTAATTTTTTTTTTTTTTTTTTTAAGTCCCAATGATCGTCACACACGCAGGGAGGCAATGGGTCCCATTTTTATAGTCTTTGGTATGGTCTTAACTAGGCTGGATGTAATTTTTTTTGTTGGCGTTGATTTCTCCGACTGCCCGTAAACGCACCACCGCGCTCCGTGCGCATGGAGCGTGTTTGAAGTGAACAGCAGAGAAGAAAGGCAAAGTGTTGTGAAATAAAATGCACAGAACGGATGCGCAAGACACGTCAGCTATATAAAGAGCGAGAGTTGTTTTCTTCCTATTAGTTTCAATTCACAGTTTAATTAGCAGTTTCAATCAGCAAATAACAAAATGCGTATTACAGGTAATATTTTATTTCACAACACTTTGCCTTGTTCCTTTGGTCTCTGCTGTTCATCCTAAAACACAAAGGCGCTCTTTAAGCAATGCGACAGTGAGCGCCCGGCGCGCTGCACCAAATTAAGCTCCCTGCGCAGTGCGCACTGAGGTCCACTTAAATTTTAGAAAGTACATCAGGACTTTAAAAATATCTTCTAGATTTCAGCGACGGCTCTGTCACAATAATCGACCAGCCCGGTGCAGTTGGGCGGTCGGCGGCGCGCTACGGTTGAGCGTTCTCTCGTGCGCTCTCTCTCTCGCTCTCTCTCGCTCTCGCACACACGCAAACCGGATATCATACGGAGGCCGCCATTACAGATGCGCAGAACGGATGAGCAAGACACGTCAGCTATATAAAGAGCGAGAGTTCAGTTCTCTACCTAAATCCGTATTACAGGTAATATTTTATTTCACAACACTTTGCCTTGTTCCTTTCTTCTCTGCTGTTCACTTCAAACACGCTCCATGCGCACGGAGCGCGGTGGTGCGTTTACGGGCAGTCGGACAAATCAACGCCAACAAAAAAAATTACATCCAGCCTAGTTAAGACCATACCAAAGACTATAAAAATGGGACCCATTGCCTCCCTGCGTGTGTGACGATCATTGGGACTTAAAAAAAAAAAAAATAATAATAATAATAATTAAATTTTTTTTTAAAAAAAATTCATAAAAATTGGGTGCGTATTATACATGGGTACAAGCTTTTTTCCAGCATCAGCATGCCATTTTTAGGGGTGCGTACTATACATGGGGGCGCACTATACACGGAAAAAAACGGTACTTTAACACTGAACTTTGATGTCGTGTTTTTTCTTTAAATGTGCGGCGAGATTTGTGCTCCCTGAATATTTGATCACCGCATGGCAGGATTTACAAACTGCACGTGTCTTGTCCGTTGAGCCATCTTTTCTTTGGAATCCAAAGTGCTTCCAAACGAATGACTCAAAGCCTAAAGGGGAGCAAATTTCCTCGTCTTTTTGGACACTAGCCATAGCACCAGCCCAGGAGCCGCGTACTAGTTGTCGCCTCCCCTTTCACCTGCGTGCTCTGCTCACAACACAACAACGCCGGGCGCACTGCTCCCAGAAAGAGGAAGCAAGCAACAATGAACTGGATTTCAAAATAAAGTCGCGTCTAATGTCCGAGGTCAAACACGGCGATATAAATCGATGTTTACCTTTAGCATCGATGCCAATAAATCGTAGAGCATTATATCGATTAATCGATGTGTATCGATGTATCGTTACACCCCTACTACGCACCCAATTTTTTATTTATTTTTTTAAAGTCCCAATGATCGTCACACACACATCTGGGTGTGGTGAAATTTGTCCTCTGCATTTGACCCATCCCCGTGTGATTTTGATCCATCCCCTGGGGGAGAGGGGAGCAGTGAGCAGCAGCGGCGCCGTGCTCGGGAATCATTCATGATCTAAACCCCCAATTCCAACCCTTAATGCTGAGTGCCAAGCAGGGAGACAATGGGTCCCATTTTTATAGTCTTTGGTATGATCCGGCCGGGTTGCTTAAATCCGTAAACGTAAAATTATTTCAGAAAAAATATCACCTTTGGGAACAACCGGATGTTGTTCTGCCGGTCAGTATCACTGCGCATGCGGTAGCAAACTCGACAGCGAAGAAATATGTGAGATTCTCAACGGGATCACCAATATTTGAGTGATGTTCCAGTTATTTCTCAGTTATTTATTATTATAATAATAATCTATATAATCTACATAATAATTATTTATTTATTATTCACAATTGTCATGGTGCTCTTTCTGGTGATTTCTTAACTAGGCTGGACGTATTTTATTTGTTGGCATTGATTTCTCCGACTGTCCATAAAGGCACCACCGCGATCAGTTAGGTTAAAATGAAAAGAGGAAAGTGACGTGCGGACGTGAAAAAGGCAGCTCTGTATGGGAGAGAAGTTGACGAGGAATAAAAACACCCTTGGAAACCAAAACTTGCCCCTCGTCGTGACTCGGAGCCGCAACAAATGTTTCGGATTTGTGTAGGGTACATTGTGACAGCAAAGGAGCAGGTGATCGAGCAAGCGTCTGATACGAGAGCATTGTGTTCGTATGGAGCGTGTTTGAAGTGAACAGCAGAGAAGAAAGAAACACGGCAAAGTGTTGTGAAATAAAATATCACCTGTAATACGCATTTAGATAGAGAACTGAACTCTCGCTCTTTATATAGCTGACGTGTCAAAAAAAATAAAATAAAAATTTGTACCCATGTATAATGCGCACCCCAGATTTTAGGACAATAAATTAGTTAAATTTTGCGCATTATACATGGAAAAAAACGGTATACCAGGGCTCGAAACTAACGATTGCCCGATTGCCCGGGGCAAGTAGCGATGGCAGACGGGCAAGTAGAATTTTTCCTCACTTGCCCGAACTTGCCCTGAAATAATACCATGTTTTCAAGCTGTAAAAAGACGATTTTGTGCATAATTTCTCGCAACTTCTGCCGCTTCTGGTCCGACATTTTGTTTTCTAGGGAGCGGTTAGTTTCTCGTGTAAGTCTGCAATACATTGATAACGGCAAAGCGCTTCGTAATTAAATGCATGCTCCGTCACCTGTCCCTGGCTCTTCTGCGCCTGCGCACCAGCAGAGCTTGTTTCCGGTTGGCGGATACGAAGGCATATGAAGGCAAAACTTATAGTGTTGTCTTTTTTATTGCAAAAATGTGTCGGGCAAGTAAAAATCCACTCCAAAAAAATTCGGGCAAGTAAAATTTTGTTTCGGGCAAGTAAAATTTTCTCCAACTTGCCCGAGGGCAACTTGGGCAAAAAATAAGCTTCGAGCCCTGTATACCAAATAACTATAACAAAAATAACAATTATTTCCAAACCTTCTGTGTCACTCCTAATCATTAAATCCTTCAAACTCTTCGTCCTCCGTGTCACTTTCAAACAAAGCCGCGACTGATGCCGGTAGTACGTGGGTCCTTTCGTCATCTCCGTCGCTGACGTCAGACTTCTCGTCAGTTTCCGTTGGAATTATTTCCGTTTTTCTAAATCCTGACAGAATGATTTTGGGTGTAACCGAAGCCCACGCTTTGTCGATCCATCCAATGACGTCCAGGAATGTTGCACGTCGCATTCTCCCGGTTGCCGTGAAGCCGTGTTCTCCGTCCACCATCCACTGCTCCCACAGGTTACGCAGAACTGATTAAAATTTTTATAGTCTTTGGTATGGTCTTAACTAGGCTGGATGTATTTTTTTTGTTGGCGTTGATTTCTCCGACTGCCCGTAAAGGCACCACCGCGATCAGTTTAAAATGAAAAGAGGAAAGTGACGTGCGGACATGTGAAAAAGGCGGCTCTATATGGGAGAGAAGTTGAAGAGGAATAGAAACACCCGTGGAAACCAAAACTTGCCCCTCGTCGTGACTCCAGGAGCAGATGGACGTAGTGTTTGTGTGAAGAGACCTGTAAAGGTCATTGCATAAAAGATTTTGGCCTTTAGTAGGTAAAATACGACTGTTATTATGAATAACAGTCTCCATCACTTCAGTGCCTGCAGGTCAGATTAATGAAAGATGTTTATTTTATGAGATCACATCAAACGGCAAACATTCTGACTAAATATATCATCTTGAAGAATCGGTGATGGGTATCTGAAAATCAGAGCAGAGTTTTAACTCACAAACACCTGGTAACAGAGGTGAAGAAACGGGAAACACTTCCTTAAAGTAAGCCTTAAGAACTTTACAGGTTAAGATTACCGTAGAAGAAGAAGCACATGTGATTGGCGCTTTGGATGGGGCTCGGTCATGGCTTTTACGCACGCCCGGTCCTATTCTATGGAGCTTTCTTCCACTTCCGTGGCTGGAAATCCACGCCGCCACACGCCTGTAAGTTTGTTTTATTAAATAAAGAGCCGTTTACCAAACCGACGTCTTTCCTTGAACTTTGTTAACGCTACAATATAGTTATATAATAGATCTGTAGAATAACGACGAGGCTGACGTCAGGGCGCACGCGCGGCGATGTTGACAAAGGACGAGGAATTTGATCGATGGATTTAATGATTTAGAGTGCACAGATGGTTTCATAACATTATTGGTTCTGTAATAGTTACCGTTTTTTTCCGTGTATAATGCGCCCCCATACCCTAAAAATGGCTTGTTGATGCTGGAAAAAAGCCTGTACCCATGTATAATACGCACCCAATTTTATTATTTTTTTTTAAATTGTTTTTTTTTTTTTAAGTCCCAATGATCGTCACACTGACGCAGGGAGGCAATGGGTCCCATTTTTATAGTCTTTGGTATGGTCTTAACTAGGCTGGATGTATTTTTTTTGTTGGCGTTGATTTCTCCGACTGCCCGTGAAGGCACCACCGCGATCCGTGCGCACATGTGAAAAAGGCGTGCGGACGTGAAAAAGGCGGCTCTGTATGGGAGAGACGTTGAAGAGGAATAAAAACACCCTTGGAAACCAAAACTTGCCCCTCATCGTGACTCGGAGCCGCAACAAATGTTTCGGATTTGTGTAGGGTACATTGTGAAAGCAAATGAGCAGGTGATTGAGCAAGCGTCTGATACGAGAGCATTGCGGTCGTATGGAGCGTGTTTGAAGTGAACAGCAGAGACGAAAGGAACAAGGCAAAGTGTTGTGAGATAAAAGATTACCTGTAATACGCATTTTGTTATTTGCTGATTGTATTAAACTATCACATTCATCGCTCATTAGTAAATAGCTGACGTGTCTTGCGCATCCGTTCTGCGCAGCTGACCCATAGTGCGCATGCGCAGTTATACTGCCTTAGAATGACGTCCGGTCCGCGATGGAGATTAAAAAACAAACAATATTTGACAATAACACACCATCAAGGATTGCACCTTCGCATCAAACGATGTGTCGTCAATTATGAATTTTACTGACTAAGTGTGTTGGGCAGGATGGCTGAATGCTATGCGCGATTGACAACAAACAAGAAGGTGATTTCAAGTTTTATTTCGAGGGAGATTTGTCACGTCTCGTCCCCAGTTTTGCTATGTGTCTAGGTTGCCATAGTTTCTGTTCGCGTCGCCCCTCCCTTCCTGTGTCACCTCATTCAATGTAACGTGTTTTGTATTTAAGTCCTGTCTGCCCCTCGCTCACAGTCGGATGATGTCATGATGTCTGTTTGGTTTCTGTTCCTGTCTTTGGTAATGTCACCCTGTCTTTTTGTTCCACGTCTTTGTCGGTCAGTCCTGTTGTTGGTTTTGTTGTACCATGATTTTCTTAAAAAAATAAAAAATTAAAAATTAAAAATTTAAAAATTTAAAAAAAATTGTACCCATGTATAATGCGCACCCCAGATTTTAGGACAATAAATCTGCTCAATTTCGCGCATTATACAAGGAAAAAAAACGGTATTTGATATATAGTTTATATATCGTTATATGGGCCTGTAGAATATTTTGAAGTGCAAGAGCACGCATTGTTGACAAAGGACGATTGATGGATTTAATGAATTGGAGTGACGCAGATGGTTTTATTAACGTGTTATTTATGTAATAGTTTTTTTAATGACACTGAATTTTACGTCAGAGCCGTTCTCAGCTCTTAGTTTGTGTTTATGTCACGTTAGCATACCTATCGTTTAGCCTGTTGTTGCTCACGTGTTGTTGCGACGCTGCGTCAGCAGCGCAGTGGTTGTTTACATAAAAGACAAAGATTGACTCGACGAGCTGCTGCTGACGTGACGTTGCGCTGCTGTCGTCACTTGAAATTCAAATTACAGTAATCCCTTGCTACATTGCGGTTCGTTTATCGCGGTTTCACTTTTTTTTGGGGGGGAAAAAAAACCCCATATATAAGTCGCTCCTGAGTATAAGTCGCCCTCCCACCCAAACTATGAAAAAAAACGCGACTTGTAGTCCGAAAATTACGGTAGTCGCAAACAGGTGGTGTATCGATGTCCTTGAGCATCCTGCATTGTTTGAAAATGAGAATGGTCACTAGTTTCAATCCCTGCTATGTGTACAAATCATATTCAAAATGCATTTTTTTACAACAAACTTGAGAGCCTCCCCTTCATTTTCAGTGGGAACAGTGTTGGTCTCGTTTTTTTGCTAGTGCTTCATAGTCTGGAGTAAAATTTGTTGTGGCACGTCTTAGGAGAGATCCGAGGTGTTGGTCCGTTTACCCCGATCTGTGATGGGTTGATGTTGACGTTCATGTGGCTGAACGTCACGTCGCGTACGTCAAGCCAAATTGGCCACTCTTTTTTTAAACACTCGGCAATGTGTCCACCTTGCTTTTCCTTGGGCGACTCATCTTAATAGAAGGATTCCAGGGGAAGGTTTGTGGGTGGCTTTAGTGTAAAACTGTATCTGAAAGCTCAGCGCGCGAATTACAAGAATGCTGTCGTCACAGCCCACGCTCTAAATTCGGGACTGATACAAATAGAGCGCGAGTGCGCCATGTCCGTATTACTGAGTACGTACACGCACTTGTGTTTACCGAGCTTTCTGACACGGCTTCCGGTAGTAAATGCGCGGGCGAGCGGTTCCCCATCTACTGGGGAAACGCAATCATTGCAGGCAAAATGACCCAAAAAAATGTTTAATAATACAATTTATTCAGGGTTGGCGAGCCGGATTAAACGGTCCCGTGGGCCGGATGTGGCCCACAGGCCGTAGTTTGCCCACCCCTCGGTTTGACACATTGGACAATGATGGTTACTTAAAGTTACTTACATCTTGTCTGTTCACGTTACTAAGATCAGATTCTGCGGGTAAAATTGCAATAATAAGGTGACTTGACTTGGACTTGACTTGACCTATTTAAGGACTTGACTTGGACTTGACTTGACCTATTTAAGGACTTGACTTGACTTGCCCAAGAAAAATATGACTTGGGACTTACTTGAGACTTGAAGGTTAAGACTTGAGACTCACTTGAGACATGCACATGTGTGACTTGGTCCCATCTCTGCCTAGGTGAGGGGCCAGACAAAGCACGGCTCAAAAAACCCTTTATGAAGAAAAATATATATGGACTCAGTTTTCCCTCGCCCGAATGCGGGTCGCCGGGGCCCCCCTCCGGAGCCAGGCCCGGAGGTGGGGCTCGAAGGCGAGCGTCTGGTGGCCGGGCCTTCGCCCATGGGGCCCGGCCGGGCACAGCTCGAAAAGGAAACGTGCGTCCCCCTTCCCATGGGCTCACCACCTGTGCGAGAGGCCAAAGGGGGCTGGTGCAAAGTAAGCTGGGTGGCGGCCAAAGGCAGGGACCTTGATGGTCCGATCCTCGGCTGCAGAAGCTGGCTCTTGGGACATGGAATGTCACCTCTCTGACTGGAAAGGAGCCCGAGTTGGTGTGCGAGGCAGACCAGCGAGGCAGAAAAGTTCCGACTAGACATAGTCAGACTTGCCTCCACACACAGTTTGGGTTCCGGTACAAGCCCTCTTCAGAGAGGCTGGACTCTCTTCCACTCTGGACTTGCCCACAGTGAGAGGCGTCGAGCAGGTGTGGGTATACTTATTGCCCCCCAGCTTTGCACCTGCACATTGGGGTTCACCCCGGTGAATGAGAGGATAGCCTCCCTCCGCCTTCGGGTAGGGGGGGACGGTTCCTGTCTGTTGTTTGTGTCTATGCACCAAACGGCAGCTCAGAGTACCCACTCTTTTTGGAGAAGTGCTGGAGAGCACTCCTTCTGGGGACTCCATCGTTCTACTGGGTGACTTCAATGCTCATGTGGGCAATGGCAGTGAGACCTAGAAGGGTGTGATTGGGAGGAACGCCCCCCAATGTGAACCAGAGCGGTGTTCTATTATTGGACTTCTGTGCTCGACACGGATTGTCAATAATGAAGAACATGTTCAAACATAAGGGTGTCCCTGTGTGCACTTTGCACCAGGACACCCTCGGCCGCAGTTCGATGATCGATTTGTAATCGTGTCATCGGATTTGCGGCCACATATTTTGGACACTCTGGTGAAGAGAGGGGCGAAGCTGTCAACTGATCCCCACCTGGTGGTGGGTTGGATCCGATGGTGGGGAAAGATGCCGGTCCGACCTGGCAGTCCCAAACATACTTTGATGGTCTGCTGGCAACGTCTGGCATCCCCTGTCAGGAAGAGCTTCAACTCCCACCTCCGGCAGAGCTTATCCCACGTCCCGGAGGAGGCGGGGTACATCGAGTCCGAGTGGACCATGTTCCGTGCCTCCATTGTTGAGGCAGCCGACTGGAGCTGTGGCCGTAAAGTCATTGGTGCCTGTCGTGGCGGCAATCCCTGAACCCGCTGGTGGTCACCGGGGGTAAGGGATGCCGTCCAGCTGAAGGAGTACCGGATGGCCAAGTGGAACGCGGCTTTGGCGGTTGCTGAGGCAAAAACCCGGGAGTGGGAGGAGTTTGGCGAGGCCATGAAGAATGACTTCCGGGCGGTTTTGAGTAAATTCTGGTCCACCATCCGGCGTCTCAGGAGGGGCAATCAGTGCACTGTCAACACTGTTTACAGTGGAGATGGCGTGCTGCTGACCTCGACTCGGGACGTTGTGAGTAATTGGGGAGAATACTTCGAAGACCTCCTTAATTCCACCGACACGCCTTCCATTGTGGAGACAGGGCCTGGAGACCCTGAGGTGAACTCTCCAATCTCTAGGGTCGAAGTCACTGAGGTAGTTAAAAAAAACTCCTCTGGGGCAAGGGCCCAGGGGTGGATGAGATCCGCTCGTAGTTTTTAAAGCAGGGGTGTCCAAACTACGGCCCGCGGGCCGCAGTTTTTATTGGCCTGCGGCAAATTCTGAAAACATAATCGAATATGGCCCGCCAAGGAGCTTGAGCTCAACTCTGTTGCACTTCTCAGCAGGGCTCGAAGCTTATTTTTTCCCCAAGTTGCCCTCGGGCAAGTTGGAGAAAATTTTACTTGCCCGAAACAAAATTTTACTTGCCCGAATTTTTTTGGAGTGGATTTTTACTTGCCCGACACATTTTTACAATAAAAAAGACAACACTATAAGTTTTGCCTTCATATGCCTTCGTATCCGCCAACCGGAAACAAGCTCTGCTGGTGCGCAGGCGCAGAAGAGCCAGGGACTGGTGAGGGAGCATGCATTTAATTACGAAGCGCTTTGCCGTTATCAATGTATTGCAGACTTACACGAGAAACTAACCGCTCTCTAGAAAACAAAATGTCGGACCAGAAGCGGCAGAAGTTGCGAGAAATTATGCACAAAATCGTCTTTTTACAGCTTGAAAACATGGTATTATTTCAGGGCAAGTTCGGGCAAGTGAGGAAAAATTCTACTTGCCCGTCTGCCATCGCTACTTGCCCCGGGCAATCGGGCAATCGTTAGTTTCGAGCCCTGTCTCAGTTTCAACACTAGATGGAACCCGCCACACAAATGAAATCAAGCGAAGAAAACCTTTTACCGCGAGTCCCCAGAAATGGCTGCACTGAAAAAACGCAAAATAGCAAGTGAGTGTAGAATATTTCAAACACGTTGGGAAAATGAGTACCGTTTTTTTCCGTGTATAGTGCGCCCCCATGTATAATACGCACCCTAAAAATGGCATGCTGATGCTGGAAAAAAGCCTGCACCCATGTATAATACGCACCCAATTTTTATGAATTTTTTTTAATGAATTCTCATTTATCTTTTTTTTAAGTCCCAATGATCGTCACACACGCAGGGAGGCAATGGGTCCCATTTTTATAGTCTTTGGTATGGTCTTAACTAGGCTGGATGTACCGTTTTTTTCCATGTATAGTGCGCCCCCATGTATAGTACGCACCCCTAACAATGGCTAGGAATTCACTGGGGAGCCAAGGGGGCGCCAGCCTGCAAAAGTTTGGGAACCATTGTTTTACGCTAATGCCACCCACAAACCTTCCCCTAGAATCCTCCCATTAAAATGAGTGGCCCGAAGAAAAGAAAGGTGGACACTAATCCTGATTGGCTGATGGATCTGTGACGTCACTGGGACACTCCATTAGGTACACACCCATTTTCAGGTGTACCTCCTGATTGGCTGTTGGATCTGTGACGTCACTCGGACACTCCATTAGGTACACAGGTTTCAGGTTTACCAGATTTTTGTTTTTTCTTAAATAACAGGCCACTTGATTACGGAAAAGTCACGATCAAAGCTTAAGTGAAAGTGCCAATTTTAAACTCATGTAAATGTAAGTTATTTCAAACCGTTTGTTTAATGTTATCTGACTCTTCAGATATGAATGAAAGGCAGAATTTATGTTTTTAGAGTTATTCACATCTGCCTGAATGGCTTATATTTGGTTATTTTGTCATTTGAAAAATAAAGACAATTCAGGGCTCGAAACTAACGATTGCCCGATTGCCCGGGGCAAGTAGCGATGGCAGACGGGCAAGTAGAGTTTTTCCTCACTTGCCCGAACTTGCCCTGCCATAATACCATGTTTTCAAGCTGTAAAAAGACGATTTTGTGCATAATTTCTCGCAACTTCTGCCGCTTCTGGTCCGACATTTTGTTTTCTAGGGAGCGGTTAGTTTCTCGTGTAAGTCTGCAATACATTGATAACGGCAAAGCGCTTCGTAATTAAATGCATGCTCCCTCACCCGTCCCTGGCTCTTCTGCGCCTGCGCACCAGCAGAGCTTGTTTCCGGTTGAATTTTGGTACTACAGTAGACTAGTGTGGTTTAATTGCATCAAAAGTTCTACACTGTATTAAAACAGGCTGCAGGCACAATATGATGGAATAAAAACATATGAAGGCAAAACTTATAGTGTTGTCTTTTTTATTGCAAAAATGTGTCGGGCAAGTAAAAATCCACTCCAAAAAAATTCGGGCAGGTAAAATTTTGTTTCGGGCAAGTAAAATTTTCTCCAACTTGCCCGAGGGCAACTTGGGAAAAAAATAAGCTTCGAGCCCTGCAATTGTTACAATGAAAGTGTACCGTTTTTTTCCGTGTATAGTGCGCAAAATTTTACTAATTTATTGTCCTAAAATCCGGGGTGCGCATTATACATGGGTACAAAAAAAAAAAAAAAAAATTTTTTTTTTTAATTTTTATTTTATTTTTTTAAGTCCCAATGATCGTCACACACGCAGGGAGGCAATGGGTCCCATTTTTATAGTCTTTGGTATGGTCTTAACTAGGCTGGATGTAATTTTTTTTGTTGGCGTTGATTTCTCCGACTGCCCGTAAACGCACCACCGCGCTTCGTGCGCGCACGGGACAGCAAACGAGCAGGTGATCGAGCAAGCGTCTGATACGAGAGCATTGCGGTCGCATGGAGCGTGTTTGAAGTGAACAGCAGAGAAGAAAGGAACAAGGCAAAGTGTTGTGAAATAAAATGCACAGAACGGATGCGCAAGACACGTCAGCTATATAAAGAGCGAGAGTTGTTTTCTTCCTATTAGTTTCAATTCACAGTTTAATTAGCAGTTTCAATCAGCAAATAACAAAATGCGTATTACAGGTAATATTTTATTTCACAACACTTTGCCTTGTTCCTTTGGTCTCTGCTGTTCATCCTAAAACACAAAGGCGCTCTTTAAGCAATGCGACATTGAGCGCCCGGCGCGCTGCGGTTGCGCGACCGCACCAAATTAAGCTCCCTGCGCAGTGCGCACTGAGGTCCACTTAAATTTTAGAAAGTACATCAGGACTTTAAAAATATCTTCTAAATTTCAGCGACGGCTCTGTCACAATAATCGACCAGCCCGGTGCAGTTGGGCGGTCGGCGGCGCGCTACGGTTGAGCGTTCTCTGGCGCGCTCTCTCTCTCGCTCTCTCTCGCTCTCGCACACACGCAAACCGGATATCATACGGAGGCCGCCATTACAGATGCGCAGAACGGATGAGCAAGACACGTCAGCTATATAAAGAGCGAGAGTTCAGTTCTCTACCTAAATCCGTATTACAGGTAATATTTTATTTCACAACACTTTGCCTTGTTCCTTTCTTCTCTGCTGTTCACTTCAAACACGCTCCATGCGCACGGAGCGCGGTGGTGCGTTTACGGGCAGTCGGAGAAATCAACGCCAACAAAAAAAATTACATCCAGCCTAGTTAAGACCATACCAAAGACTATAAAAATGGGACCCATTGCCTCCCTGCGTGTGTGACGATCATTGGGACTTAAAAAAAAAAAAAAAAAAAAAAAAAAAAAAAAACTTTTTTTTTTAAAAAAAATTCATAAAAATTGGGTGCGTATTATACATGGGTACAAGCTTTTTTCCAGCATCAGCATGCCATTTTTAGGGGTGCGTACTATACATGGGGGCGCACTATACATGGAAAAAAACGGTATTTGCATGAAATCTTTGTAGTTAAAAAATGTCTGAAAAAACTATTGGCCCCCGGGCCCCTTCACTTTACTAAATCTGGCCCTCATTGCAAAAAGTTTGGACACCCCTGTTTTAAAGGCTCTGGATGTTGTGGGGCTGTCATGGCTGACACGCCTCTACAGCATTGCGTGGACATCAGGGACGGTGCCTCTGGATTGACAGACTGGGGTGGTGGTTCCCCTCTTTATGAAGGGGGACCAGAGGGTGTGTTCCAACTACAGAGGAATCACACTCCTCAGCCCCCCTGGTAAGGTCTATTCAGGGGTGCTGGAGAGGTGGGTCCGTTGGGAGGTCGAATCTTGGAATCAGGAGGAGCAGTGTGGTTTTCGTTCTGGCCGTGGAACAGTGGACCGGCTCTATACCCTCGGCAGGACCCTCGAGGGTGCATGGGAGTTCGCTCAACCAGTCCACATGTGTTTTGTGGACTTGGAGAAGACGTTCGACCGTGTCCCTCGGGAAGTTCTGTGGAGGGTACGTCGGGAGTACGGGGTGACGAACGAACTGATAAGGGCGGTTCGGTTCCTGTATCATCGTTGCCAGAGTTTGGTCCGCATTTCCGGCAGTAAGTTGGATTCGTTCCCAGTGCGGGTTGGACTCCGCCAAGGCTGCCCTTTGTCACAGATTCTGATCATAACTTTTATGGACAGATTTTCTAGGCGCAGCCGAGGTGTTGAGGGTGTCCGGTTTGGGGACCTCAGCATTGCCTCTCTGCTTATTGCAGATGACGTGGTGATGCTGGCTTCTTCAAGCCGTAATCGCCAACGCTCACTGGAGCGGTTCGCAGCCGAGTGTGAAGCGGTCGGGATGAGGATCAGCACCTCCAAATCAGAGTCCATGGTCCTCAGTCGGAAAAAGGTGGAATGCCATTTCCGGACCGGGGATGAGATCCTGCCCCAAGTGGAGGAGTTCAAGTATCATGTTATTAATGTGTTATTTATGTAATAGTTATTTGAATAACTCTGAATGTTACGTCAGGCCCGTTCTCAGGTCTTCGTTTGTGTTTACGTCACGTTAGCATACCTATCGTTTAGCCTGTTGTTGCTCGCTCATGTCTGTTCTTGGTGTTGGATTTTATCGAATAAATTTTCCCCAAAATGCGACTTGTACTCCGGAGCGACTTGTATATGTTTTTTTTTCACGTTATTTTGCATTTTTTGGCTAATGCCAGAATGGAGCCATACTTGGAGCGGGTTCGCGGCCCGCTGGAAGTCATTAAGAGATTGAGAGAGAGGACGCTGGCGTCTCGCTTGTTCGCCGCTTCTCCTTCCTTAGTTTTAGTTTCTATGCGACTTAGTATCTTTTTCTTTTGTTTTGTTTTGTTTTATACTAAGTGTGTATTAAGTGTGTAGCTTTCTACTTGTCAACTTTTACCCACTTCGTCACCTGGCATCAGCTTGGATTACTTTATGACAGATGACAGATGTTTCACTCACCCGCTGCTCCACTGATTCTCCTGGCTACCATTGCCCAGCAACAACCTGCCGCTACGAGCTGTTTCCCGGACTTTTATCCCGGATCGCACCGCGGATAGCCCTCCTGACTACCCGCCGACTGTCTGGTTAGCTGGCGGCTTCAGGGTTAGCCGGCAACCAGCAACATCAGTACAGTTCTCCGCGACCAGTGGGCCGCGTAACTGGACGCCCCCGGCTTTCTGTGCCATTCTCTGCCACTGTGTGAGGTATCCCCGGACAGCCCTCCAGCTGTCGGTGCGATTAGTCCTTGTTGACTGGGATCGCTGCCTCCACAGTTAGCTCCCTGCTAACTAGCCGCCGCTCCGCGGCTGGTGGCTAACAGCTAGCCACAGTTAGCTCCCTGCTAACTAGCCGCCGCTCCGCAGCTGGTGGCTAACAGCTAGCCACAGTTAGCTCCCTGCTAACTCCCGCAAATCACGGACCGCTGTCCCTCCACCAACTCCTCTCTCCTCTCCTCTGTCATGCTGTGGATCGTCGCGCTGTGCCTGTCTCTCCATCTCTGGCCAACAAGTGTGCAGCCGTCGGCCAACGATCCCAGGCTAACATCCACCACTGCCAGCATGCTACTCAAATACTCCGCTCTGCAACTCCTCAAACTCAACAACCACACCACCATACCTCCAGACATCACAGCAACCATCAAAACACACGGACTGCTTCGCCGACCCAGATACATCCACAGAAGCTCCCGCAGAAAGTTTATTTACTCCCGGACTGAACAACACTGCATCCCATCACTCTGGTCACGCAACCGATCCACCCCCAGTGACGTCACACGTCATCACAATAACAAACCACACGTGCGCTCTGCCTATCTACAACCGTTAACCAAAGCTCCCCCACCCATCCAACTTCACCCATCCCTCAAATTCGCTCTGCTCAATACCCGCTCACTCAATAAAAAAGGACCAATACTCAGTGAATTCATAACTGACAACAACATAGACTTTTTCAGCATAACCGAAACCTGGCAAAAACCACTGGAATACATTCACCTCAACAGAGCTATACCCCCAGGATACACCTACATGGATAAACCACGTGACGGTCGTGGTGGCGGTATAGCCACAATATACCGCCAACACTTGAAACCCACTGCTGTAACCATCACCACCCCCTCCTCCTTTGAGCACCAGTCATTCAAGCTGCCTGGCCCCAAACCCCTGGTCACTGCAATCATCTACCGCCCCCCCAAACCCAACCCTGCATTCCTTTCCGATCTCTCTGAATTTCTCACCCAACTCTGTGCCATTTCACCTTCAGTCATCCTACTGGGAGATTTCAACATTCATGTCGATTCCACCACCTGCAAAACTGCCACTGAATTTCTGGACATTCTCAACTCATTTAATATCACTCAACACGTTGACTTCCCCACCCACAAAAAAGGACACACCCTGGACTTAATTTGCAGCACTGGACTCTCCATCAGCAACCTCACCAGCTTCAACCTCACAGACATCCTCTCAGACCACCTGGCCCTCACCCTGGACATAGACATCCCCACCCCCCTTATCAAGCAGCAACGCTCCATATCATACCGGAACATGAAATCAATCCACCCCCCCTCTCTTTCCGCCCTACTGACTAACACCACCTCCAATCACACCCTCACTTTGAACGCCTCCCCCACTGAACTGGTTAACAGCTACAACAGCGCACTCTCCTCCTGTCTCAATCAACTCGCCCCCATAAAAACCAAAACTGTCTCCTACACCCACACCGCCCCCTGGTACACTGACCACCTCCGTCACCTTAAAGCCAAGGGCCGGCAGCTTGAACGGCTCTCAAAGAAAACCGGTCTCACTGTTCACCTGGACATCTACACACTACACCAACAGGAATACAGAGATGCCCTCAACAATGCACGCACTTCCCACTACTCCTCCGTCATACAATCTGGTAGCAACAACCCCAAGATACTCTTCTCTACCGTAACCCAACTCCTCAAACCCATGGACACCACCACCACCTCATTCACCACCAGCAAATGTGAAGAATTTTTATCATTTTTTCAATCAAAAATCAACACCATCCACACTGAACTGGCCGCCTCCTCTCCCACCTCCTCCCCTACCCCGATCATGCCCCCCCTTTACTCTCCAACCACCCACTCAACTTCTTCTCCGAAATCACCACAGCTGACCTATCCTCCATAACTTCTGGTATGAAAGCCTCCACCTGCATCCTCGACCCAATCCCATCCACTTTAGTCATAGCCTGCCTCCCCTCACTCTCACCTCTCATCACCACTATAATTAACTCCTCCCTATCTGCTGGCTCTGTCCCTCCTGCCCTCAAGCTGGCTGCCATCACCCCCATTCTCAAGAAACCCGGTCTCGACCCCAACCCCCAACAACTACAGGCCCATCTCCAACCTCCCCTTCCTCTCTAAAATTCTCGAACGTGCAGTTGCCTCCCAAATTAAATCCCACCTTCACCACAACAACCTATACGAAACGTTCCAATCCGGCTTCCGCTCACTCCACAGCACAGAAACTGCCCTCCTCAAGGTCACCAACGACATCCTCCTCTCCGCCGACTCTGGTTCCCTCTCCATCCTCATCCTCCTCGACCTCAGTGCTGCCTTCGACACCATCAACCACTCCATCCTCCTATCACGCCTCCACTCCTCCCTTGGTTTATCCGGCACTGCCCTCTCCTGGATGAAATCCTACCTCTCTGACCGTCAGCAATTCATTTCAATCAACAACTGCACCTCCTCCACTGCCCCAGTCACCCACGGTGTCCCCCAGGGCTCAGTACTTGGCCCCTTACTCTTCACCATCTACCTCCTACCCCTCGGTCAGATCCTCCGCCACCACAGCCTTCAATTTCACTGCTATGCCGACGACACACAACTATACCTTTCCACCACGACCATCACCACAGCCACCCACTCCACCCTCACCACCTGCCTCACAGACATAAAAACCTGGATGCAAAATAACTTTCTAAAACTCAACTGCAAAAAATCTGAAATAATCATCATTGGCCCCGACTCCCTCACTCGCTCCACTCAGGACTTTTCACTAAACATCGACGGCTCCCTTGTCACTACCTCCACCCACATCCGCAATCTAGGTGTAATTTTCGACCCTACCCTCTCATTCCTCCCCCACGTAAACCACATCACCAAAACTGCATTCTTCCACCTCAGAAACATTGCCCGTCTCCGGCCCTCCCTCACATCCTCTGCTGCCGAAACCCTCATCCACGCCTTCATCTCATCCCGACTAGACTACTGCAACAGCATCCTCTACGGCATCACCTCCAAAACCCTCAACAAACTGCAATATGTCCAGAACTCCGCTGCCCGCCTGCTCACCGGAACCCGCTCCAGAGAGCACATCACACCTGTCCTTCATGACCTCCACTGGCTGCCTGTCAAATATAGAATCACCTTTAAAATACTCCTCACCACCTACAAGGCACTCCATAACCTGGCTCCACCCTACCTCTCTGACCTCCTCCAGCCACACGTCCCATCCCGTTCCCTCAGGTCGAGTGATGCCGGCCTCCTGGAGGTCCCCAAGACCAGGCGCCGAACCTGGGGCGACAGGGCCTTCTCCGTGGCTGCCCCCTCTCTCTGGAACGCTCTCCCCAGGCACATCAGAGATGCCCCCTCCCTCCCTACCTTCAAAACCAACCTAAAAACCCACCTCTTCACATTAGCCTTTCCTAACTGACCCTGCCCTTGGTGTTTCTTTGTTCTTCTTATTTTCTTTTTTCTTTCTTTTCTTAGTTTTCTTTCCCAATAAAGTTGTTCTTTATCCTCCCTCCTCCCCCAGCCCCCCCCCCCCCCCCCCCACACACACACACACATGTAAAGCGACTTTGGGTATCTAGAAAAGCGCTATATAAACCCCAGTTATTATTATTATTAATGCGACCTATATTCCGGAGCGACTTTTAGGCCGAAAAATAAAGTAATCTAGTCTAAAAATATAGCGTACAAAAAAGAAAAGAATTTGAGATGTGGGCAAATACTTTCTTCATGGCACTGTATTTAAGATACAATGTATTTTCTTTTTATTATGTGTTGTAACAAGTGGTATTTATTTTCAGGAGGCAACACGGGTATTGGTAAAGCCACAGCTTTGGAATTGGCTAAGAGAGGTTCCAGGGTCATTTTAGCCTGCCGTAACCAGAAGAAAGCTGAAGCTGCTGTGTTAGACATCCGCAGAGTAAGAAAGTGCAAGTGCTCCAATATTATGTTCAACTAATGTGTTTTTATTGTGAACTGCACTGTATCATAAAGTGCGATGTTATTCTAACTGTCTTGACAAACGTACTTTTGAAAGTACAATGCTTTTGACAGTGTCAATCGAAACTTAAAAGTCATTGAATTGAGACTTTGCCTCACAGCATTCTTGTCTCCTAGGAAAGTGGGAACAATCAGGTTGTGTTCATGCAGTTGGATCTTGCAAGTCTTCAGTCTGTACGGAGTTTTGCTGAAACCATCTTAAAAACTGAGCTCCGAGTGGACATTCTTATCAACAACGCAGGTAAAATGGATTAAGCAAATCAAATTATCACATTTCAGAGAATAATCTACCACGAGCTATTCTTAAATTGCGTGAGTTCAGGTACCCCCCCTGCCCCCCATACACACACGAACACAAACAAACAGACTGTTTTTTAATTACCGTATTTTCCGCCCTATAAGCCGCACCTAAAAACCTAAATTTTTATCAAATTTATCTTATAGTCCGGTGATGGATTTGTTGATCCATACTGGTTGTACACAGTGCTCTGCCAAAATGTTTTAGTACGACTAGTAAATTACATGGTCGCATCGCTTCCCAACATTACGGTAACTGTAGTCAGGGGGCGTCACCGAATAGCTGTTGTACCCGCGAGGCTATTTCATTTCAAAATAGGCTGCTCCGTTAATGTTTCGATAAATCTACGGATCGATATGGAAGGGAAACATCGGTAAGTAGTACTAATGCGTTAGATCGAACTTTAGTCAGTTCTGATCATTTTATAGGAGATCGTTTGAGAAACGCAATTGTTTACACTTTGCTGAGGCTCATGGGAAATTGCGGATGGCTAATGCTATAACGATAGCTGCTATACGCACGAGGCTATTTCATGTCAAAATAGGCTGCTCTGTTAATGTTTCGAGTAAATCTACGGCTCGATATGGAAGGGAAACATAGGTAAGTAGTACCAATGCGTTAGATCAAACTTTAGTCAGTTCTGATCATTTTATAGGAGATCGTTTGAGAAACGCGATTGTTTGCACTTTGCTGAGGCTCATGGGAGATTGCGAGCTGAGGCTCATGGGAAATTGCGGATGGCTAATGCTATAACGATAGCTGCTATACGCGCGAGGCTATTTCATGTCAAAATAGGCTGCTCTGTTCATGTTTCGAGTAAATCTACGGATCGATATGGAAGGGAAACATACGTAAGTAGTACCAATGCGTTAGATCGAACTTTAGTCAGTTCTGATCATTTTATAGGAGATCGTTTGAGAAACGCGATTGTTTACACTTTGCTGAGGCTCATGGGAGATTGCGAGCTGAGGCTCATGGGAAATTGTGGATGGCTAATGCTATAACGATAGCTGCTATACGCGCGAGGTTATTTCATGTCAAAATAGGCTGCTCTGTTAATGTTTCGAGTAAATCTACGGATCGACATGGAAGGGAAACATAGGTAAGTAGTACCAATGCGTTAGATCGAACTTTAGTCAGTTCTGATCATTTTATAGGAGATCGTTTGAGAAACGCGATCGTTTACACTTTGCTGAGGCTCATGGAAGATTGCAAGCTGAGGCTCATGGGAAATTGCGGATGGCTAATGCTATAACGATAGCTGCTATACGCGCGAGGCTATTTCATGTCAAAATAGGCTGCTCTGTTAATGTTTCGAGTAAATCTACGGATTGATATGGAAGGGAAACATAGGTAAGTAGTACCAATGCGTTAGATCGAACTTTAGTCAGTTCCGATCATTTTATAGGAGATCGTTTGAGAAACGCGATTGTTTACAGAGGGCTCGTTGGTTATTGGCTAGTGGGTGCATACCGCAACCCTAGTCAACCTCAGTTTGTTGCAGTAAAGCTTCTATTTTATGCGCCGTATATATGGACAAAGTTTTAAAATGGGCCGTTCATTGAAGGTGCGCCTTATAACCCGGTGCGCCTAATAGGGCGCAAAATACGGTATATTTTTCTATTAATATTATTTTCACTAGGTGACTTTAATAGGCCGCTGTATGAGAAAAAAAGTCCACTGCCCGCCAGGCAGACCGCTGAGCAAGCTCGTCGCCGCTGCTGCTGCGGCACCTGCTTCTTCGTTTGGCTTGAGATCTCCCCAAAATTCACACGGCCTGGGCAGTAGACACCTAATTCTAACGGATCTAAGTTAGTCTCCCAATTTTGCAGCATCTACATAGTGCAGTGGTTCTTAACTCTAAGGGTGCGAGAATGGTTCCTAGGGGGTGCGAGGATACCCTAAGGACAGAAACTTTTGGGGGATAATGGTTGGGTAACCGAAAAAAGTGAAAAATTCTGGAAATCAAGAAGTCATTGTGTTAATTGGCATTAGGGATACTGCTAAGCCGTATAGCTGTAAAGTAAACAAATTACCGTAATTTTCGGACTTTAAGTCGCACCAGCCATAAAATGCCCAAAACAGTGAAAAAAAACATATATAAGTCACTCCGGAGTATGTCGCATTTTGGGGGGCAATTTATTCTACAAAATCCAACACCAAGAACAGTCATGAACGAGCAACAACAGGCTAAACGATAGGTATGCTAACGTGACAAACACAAATTAAGAGCTGAGAACGGCCCTGACGTAAAATTCAGAGTTATTCAAAAAACTATTACATAAATAACACGTTAATAAAACCATCTGCGTCACTCCAATTCATTGAATCCATCAATCGTCCTTTGTCAACAACGCTGACGGCTCTTGCACTTCAACATATTCCACAGGCCCATATAACGATATATAAATTATATATCAAATAACTATTATATAAGCAATAATGTTATCAAACCATCTGTGCACTCTAAATCATTAATTCCATCGATCAAATTCCTTTGTCAACATCGCCGCGCATGCGCCCTGACGTCAGCCTTGTCGTTATTCCACAGATCTACTATATAACCATATTGTAGCGTTATCAAAGTTCAAGGAAAGACGTGGGTTTGGTAAACGGCTCTTTAACAAAACAAACTTACAGGCGTGTGGCGGCGTGGACTTCCAGCCACGGAAGTGGAAGCGAGCTCCATAGAATAGGAGCGTGCGTAAAAGCCATGACCGAGCCCCATCCACCGTCCTCGGACAGCCACCCGGCTGAGCGCCGGCCCTCGACTTCCATCCACGGAGGTGAAAGACACCTCGGTAGAGTGGGACCGGGCGTGCGTAAAAGCATTGGCCGAGCCCCATCCACCGTCCCTGGACAGCCACCCGGCCGAGCGCCGGCGCCCGACTTCAATCCACGGAAGTGAAAGAGAGCTCCGTCGAGTGACGCGCGACGTCGCGCTACTGACGTCAGCAGCGCAACGCGACGTCGCGGTCTGTTGTTTACATAAAGGACAAAGATCGACTCATCCAGGGACTGTGGATGGGGCTTGGACAATGCTTTTACGCACGCCGCTTTTACACCAAACCCACGTCTCCCCTTGAACTTTGTTAACGCTACAATATAGTTATATAGTAGATCTGTGGAATAACGACGAGGCACCGTGACGCTGCTGTTGCGCTGCTGTCGCCACTTGAAATTCAAATTACAGTAATCCCTTGCTACATTGCGGTTCGTTTATCGCGGTTTCACTTTTTTTTTTGGCCTCAGGAGCGACTTGTGGTTTTTTTCACAAATTTTTACTTGATCATTAACACCACTTACAAGTATGGTTGACCACTTCACATGTTATTTTTAGTATAGTTGATCACTTCACATGCTTTTATATCTTTATCTTGAACATATTCAAAACATATTAATATGCAATTAACATTTTTAAAGCGCCATATCCAAGTCCATTGTCTGCTGTATGCACACTTGCTCCATTTTTGCTCCTCTTATATTTATTATGTTATTTGTTTATTTATTATTTATTCATCACTCTTATTTATTCATTGTTTGTGCCTTCTTGTTTTTATTTTTTTGTGTTGTATGCATATTGTGTACTATGTCACCGTGGGATAGTGGGAACGTAATTTTGATCTCTTTGTGTGTCTTGGCATATGAAGAAATTGACAATAAAGCAGACTTTGACTTTGATGAAACAACCAAATAAACAAAACAAAAAACTACAGCTGAAAAAAAACCGTTATTTTCAGACGAAACTAGATGAGGGCGCTCTAAATTTCACCGTTGGCCATGACTCATCAACTGGGAAGGGCTTAACAAAAATGGCACCAAAAACAAACTCATATTCTGCAGGTTACAAACTTCAAGTTGTAAAATATGCAGCCGAAAACAGTAATCGAGCAGCAGAAAGAAAGTTTGGAGTTAGTGAGAAACTTGTGAGGGATTAGTGAAAATCGAAGCTTCTTCAGAGCGAACAAAGCTCTGCTTGTGATGGACAGCATGCGAGCGCATATCACGCCACAGATAAAAGAAAAATTAAAAAGCCTCAACTCCATACCTGCCATCATCCCTGGAGGCTGTACTAAAATACTTCAGCCACTTGACGTCTCCGTGAATAGGAGCTTTAAATCAGTTCTGCGTAACCTGTGGGAGCAGTGGATGGTGGACGAAGAACACGGCTTCACGGCAACCGGGAGAATGAGACGTGCAACATTCCTGGACGTCATTGGATGGATCGACAAAGCGTGGGCTTCGGTTACACCCAAAATCATTCTGTCAGGATTTAGAAAAACGGGAATAATTCCAACGGAAACTGACAAGAAGTCTGACGTCAGCGACGGAGATGACGAAAGGACCCACGTACTACCGGCATCAGTCGCGGCTTTGTTTGAAAGTGACACGGAGGACGAAGAGTTTGAAGGATTTAATGATTAGGAGTGACGCAGAAGGTTTGGAAATAATTATTTTTGTTATAGTTATTTGATATACAGTTTTTTTTCCATGTATAATGCGCAAAATTTAACTAATTTATTGTCCTAAAATCTGGGGTGCGCATTATACATGGGTACAATTTTTTATTTATTTTTTTTGACACGTCAGCTATATAAAGAGCGAGAGTTCAGTTCTCTATCTAAATGCGTATTACAGGTAATATTTTATTTCACAACACTTTGCCGTGTTTCTTTCTTCTCTGCTGTTCACTTCAAACACGCTCCATACGAACACAATGCTCTCGTATCAGACGCTTGCTCAATCACCTGCTCCTTTGCTGTCACAATGTACCCTACACAAATCCGAAACATTTGTTGCGGCTCCGAGTCACGACGAGGGGCAAGTTTTGGTTTCCAGGGTGTTTTTACTCCTCGTCAACTTCTCTCCCATACAGAGCTGCCTTTTTCACGTCCGCACGTCACTTTCCTTCCTTCGATCATCGAACTGCGGCCGAGGGTGTCCTGGTGCAAAGTGCACACAGGGACACCCTTATGTTTGAACATGTTCTTCATTATTGACAATCCGTGTCGAGCACAGAAGTCCAATAATAGAACACCGCTCTGGTTCACATTGGGGGGCGTTCCTCCCAATCACACCCTTCTAGGTCTCACTGCCATTGCCCACATGAGCATTGAAGTCACCCAGTAGAACGATGGAGTCCCCAGAAGGAGTGCTCTCCAGCACTTCTCCAAAAAGAGTGGGTACTCTGAGCTGCCGTTTGGTGCATAGACACAAACAACAGACAGGAACCGTCCCCCCCCTACCCGAAGGCGGAGGGAGGCTATCCTCTCATTCACCGGGGTGAACCCCAATGTGCAGGTGCACAGCTGGGGGGCAATAAGTATACCCACACCTGCTCGACGCCTCTCACTGTGGGCAAGTCCAGAGTGGAAGAGAGTCCAGCCTCTCTGAAGAGGGCTTGTACCGGAACCCAAACTGTGTGTGGAGGCAAGTCTGACTATGTCTAGTCGGAACTTTTCTGCCTCGCTGGTCTGCCTCGCACACCAACTCGGGCTCCTTTCCAGTCAGAGAGGTGACATTCCATGTCCCAAGAGCCAGCTTCTGCAGCCGAGGATCGGACCATCAAGGTCCCTGCCTTTGGCTGCCACCCAGCTTACTTTGCACCAGACCCCTTTGGCCTCTCGCACAGGTGGTGAGCCCATGGGAAGGGGGACCCACGTTTCCTTTTCGAGCTGTGCCCGGCCGGGCCCCATGGGCGAAGGCCCGGCCACCAGACGCTCGCCTTCGAGCCCCACCTCCGGGCCTGGCTCCGGAGGGGGGCCCTGGCGACCCGCATTCGGGCGAGGGAAAACTGAGTCCATATATATTTTTCTTCATAAAGGGTTTTTTGAGCCGTGCTTTGTCTGGCCCCTTACCTAGGCAGAGATGGGACCAAGTCACACATGTGCATGTCAAGTGAGTCTCAAGTCTTAACCTTCAAGTCTCAAGTAAGTCCCAAGTCATATTTTTCTTGGGCAAGTCAAGTCAAGTCCTTAAATAGGTCAAGTCAAGTCCAAGTCAAGTCCTTAAATAGGTCAAGTCAAGTCCAAGTCAAGTCACCTTATTATTGCAATTTTACCCGCAGAATCTGATCTTAGTAACGTGAACAGACAAGATGTAAGTAACTTTAAGTAACCATCATTGTCCAATGTGTCAAACCGAGGGGTGGGCAAACTACGGCCTGTGGGCCACATCCGGCCCACGGGACCGTTTAATCCGGCTCGCCAACCCTGAATAAATTGTATTATTAAACATTTTTTTGGGTCATTTTGCCTACAATGATTGCGTTTCCCCAGTAGATGGGGAACCGCTCGCCCGCGCATTTACTAGCGGAAGCCGTGTCAGAAAGCTCGGTAAACACTCACAAGTGCGTGTACGTACTCAGTAATACGGACATGCCGCACTCGCGCTCTATTTGTATCAGTCCCGAATTTAGAGCGTGGGCTGTGACGACAGCATTGTTGTAATTCGCGCGCTGAGCTTTCAGATACAGTTTTACACTAAAGCCACCCACAAACCTTCCCCTGGAATCCTTCTATTAAGATGAGTCGCCCAAGGAAAAGCAAGGTGGACACATTGCCGAGTGTTTAAAAAAAGAGTGGCCAATTTGGCTTGACGTACACGACGTGGCGTTCAGCCACATGAACGTCAACATCAACCCATCACAGATCGGGGTAAACGGACCAACACCTCGGATCTCTCCTAAGACGTGCCACAACAAATTTTACTCCAGACTATGACGCACTAGCAAAAAAACGAGACCAACACTGTTCCCACTGAAAATGAAGGGGAGGCTCTCAAGTTTGTTGTAAAAAAATGCATTTTGAATATGATTTGTACACATAGCAGGGATTGAAACTACCGTTTTTTTCCGTGTATAGTGCGCCCCCATGTATAGTACGCACCCCTAAAAATGGCATGCTGATGCTGGAAAAAAGCTTGTACCCATGTATAATACGCACCCAATTTTTATGAATTTTTTAAAAAGAAAAATTTAATTTTTTTTTTTTTTTTTTTTTTTAAGTCCCAAAGATCGTCACACACGCAGGGAGGCAATGGGTCCCATTTTTATAGTCTTTGGTATGGTCTTAACTAGGCTGGATGTCATTTTTTTTGTTGGCGTTGATTTCTCCGACTGCCCCTAAACGCACCACCGCGCTCCGTGCGCACACGGGAAAGAGGCGGCTCTGTATGGGAGAGACGTTGAAGAGGAATAAAAACACCCTTGGAAACCAAAACTTGCCCCTCGTCGTGACTCGGAGCCGCAACAAATGTTTCGGATTTGTGTAGGGTACATTGTGACAGACGGCAAACTAGCAGGTGATCGAGCGAGCGTCTGATACAAGAGCATTGCGGTCGTATGGAGCGTGTTTGAAGTGAACAGCAGAGACGAAAGGAACAAGGCAAAGTGTTGTGAAATAAAATATTACCTGTAATACGCATTTTGTTATTTGCTGATTGAAACTGCTAATTAAACTGTGAATTGAAACTAATAGGTGGAGAACTGAACTCTCGCTCTTTATATAGCTGACGTGTCTTGCGCAACCGTTCTGTAATGGCGGCCTCCGTATGACGTCCGGTCCGCGATGGAGATTAAAAAACAAACAATATTTGACAATAACACACCATCAAGGATTGCACCATCGCATCAAACGATGTGTCGTCAATCATGAATTTTACTAAGTGTGTTGGGCAGGATGGCTGAATGCGATGCGCGATTGACAACAAACAAGAAGAAAGGTGAGTTTTATTTCGGGGGAGATTTGTCATGTCTCGTCCCCAGTTTTGCTATGTGTCTAGGTTGCCATAGTTTCTGTTCGTGTCACCCCGCTCTTCCTGTGTCACCTCAATCGATGTAACGTGTTTTGTATTTAAGTCCTGTCTGCCCCTCGCTCACCGTTGGATCATTGCATGTGTTACTGTCATTCTGTTCCTGTCTTTGGTAATGTCACCATGTCTTTTTGTTCCACGACTTTGTCGGTCAGTCCTGTTGTTGGTTTTGTTGTACCATGACTTTCTTTAAAAAAAAAAAAAAAAAAAAATTTAAAAAAAAAAAAAAAAATTTTTTTTTGTACCCATGTATAATACGCACCCCAGATTTTAGGACAATAAATTAGTAAAATATTGCGCACTATACACGGAAAAAAACGGTAGTGACCATTCTCATTTTCAAACAATGCAGGATGCTCAAGGACATTGATGCACCACCTGTTTGCGACTACCGTAATTTTCGGACTATAAGTCGCGTTTTTTTTCATAGTTTGGGTGGGAGGGCGACTTATACTCAGGAGCGACTTATATATGGGGTTTTTTTTCCCCCCCAAAAAAAAAGTGAAACCGCAATGTAGCAAGGGATTACTGTAATTTGAATTTCAAGTGACGACAGCAGCGCAACGTCACGTCAGCAGCAGCTCGTCGAGTCAATCTTTGTCTTTTATGTAAACAACCACTGCGCTGCTGACGCAGCGTCGCAACAACACGTGAGCAACAACAGGCTAAACGATAGGTATGCTAACGTGACATAAACACAAACTAAGAGCTGAGAACGGCTCTGACGCAAAATTCAGTGTCATTAAAAAAACTATTACATAAATAACACGTTAATAAAACCATCTGCGTCACTCCAATTCATTAAATCCATCAATCGTCCTTTGTCAACAATGCGTGCTCTTGCACTTCAAAATATTCTACAGGCCCATATAACGATATATAAACTATATATCAAATACCGTTTTTTTCCTTGTATAATGCGCGAAATTGAGCAAATTTATTGTCCTAAAATCTGGGGTGCGCATTATACATGGGTACAATTTCTTTTAAATTTTTAAATTTTTTATTTTTTATTTTTATTTATTTTATCATCATAGTACAACAAAACCAACAACAGGACTGACCGACAAAGACGTGGAACAAAAAGACAGGGTGACATTACCAAAGACAGGAACAGAAACCAAACAGACATCATGACATCATCCGACGGTGAGCGAGGGGCAGACAGGACTTAAATACAAAACACGTTACATTGAATGAGGTGACACAAGAAGGGAGGGGCGACGCGAACAGAAACTATGGCAACCTAGACACATAGCAAAACTGGGGACGAGACGTGACAAATCTCCCTCGAAATAAAACTTGAAATCACCTTTCTTCTTGTTTGTTGTCAATCGCGCATAGCATTCAGCCATCCTGCCCAACACACTTACTCAGTAAAATTCATAATTGACGACACATCGTTTGATGCGATGGTGGAATCCTTGATGGTGTGTTATTGTCAAATATTGTTTGTTTTTTAATCTCCATCGCGGACCGGACGTCATACGGAGGCCGCCATTACAGATGCGCAGAACGGTTGCGCAAGACACGTCAGCTATATAAAGAGCGAGAGTTCAGTTCTCCACCTATTAGTTTCAATTCACAGTTTAATTAGCAGTTTCAATCAGCAAATAACAAAATGCGTATTACAGGTAATATTTTATTTCACAACACTTTGCCGTGTTCCTTTCTTCTCTGCTGTTCACTTCAAACACGCTCCATACAAACACAATGCTCTCGTATCAGACGCTTGCTCGATCACCTGCTCGTTTGCTGTCACAATGTACCCTACACAAATCCGAAACATTTGTTGCGGCTCCGAGTCACGACGAGGGGCAAGTTTTGGTTTCCAAGGGTGTTTTTATTCCTCTTCAACTTCTCTCCCATACAGAGCTGCCTTTTTCACTTCCGCACGTCACTTTCCTCTCTTTTCATTTTAACCTAACTGATCGCGGTGGTGCCTTTATGGGCAGTCGGAGAAATCAACGCCAACAAATAAAATACATCCAGCCTAGTTAAGAAATCACCAGAAAGAGCACCATGACAATTGTGAATAATAAATAAATAATTATGATATAGATTAGATAGATTATTATTATAATAAATAATTGTGATAAATAACTGGAACATCACTCAAATATTGGTGATCCCGTTGAGAGTCTCACATATTTCTTCGCTATCGAGTTTGCTACCGCATGCGCAGTGATACTGACCGGCAGAATAACATCCTGTTGTTCCCAAAGGTGATAATTTTCCTGAAATAATCTTACGTTTACGGACTTAAGTAACCCGGCCGGATCATACCAAAGACTATAGAAATGGGACCCATTGCCTCCCTGCTTGGCACTCAGCATTAAGGGTTGGAATTGGGGGGTTAGATCACCAAATGATTCCCGAGCGCGCCGCCGCCGCTGCTGCTCACTGCTCCCCTCTCCCCCAGGGGATGGATCAAAATCACACGGGGATGGGTCAAATGCAGAGGACAAATTCCACCACACCCAGATGCGTGTGTGACGATCATTGGGACTCTTAAAAAAAAAAAAAAAATTTTTTTAAATTTGCGGGCGAATTATACATGGAAAAAAACGGTATATTTTATTTTGTGTAGCAACTTCTATATGTTTTATCGTTACAGTTCATAGTTGTTGGCTCGTTGAACTCTTGTTTTGTTAAATAAAGGGCGGTTTACCAAACCCACGTCTTTCCTTGTACTTTGTTAACGCTACAATATACCGTTTTTTTCCGTGTATAGTGCGCAATATTTTACTAATTTATTGTCCTAAAATCTGGGGTGCGTATTATACATGGGTACAAAGAAAAAAATTTTTAATTTTTTTTTTTTTTAATTTTTTTTTTTTTTTTTTTTTAAATAAAGTCATGGTACAACAAAACCAACAACAGGACTGACCGACAAAGTCGTGGAACAAAAAGACAGGGTGACATTACAAAGACAGGAACAGAATGACAGTAACACATGCAATGATCCAACGGTGAGCGAGGGGCAGACAGGACTTAAATACAAAACACGTTACATCGATTGAGGTGACACAGGAAGAGCGGGGTGACACGAACAGAAACTATGGCAACCTAGACACATAGCAAAACTGGGGACGAGACATGACAAATCTCCCCCGAAATAAAACTCACCTTTCTTCTTGTTTGTTGTCAATCGCGCATCGCATTCAGCCATCCTGCCCAACACACTTAGTAAAATTCATAATTGACGACACATCGTTTGATGCGATGGTGCAATCGATGGTGTGTTATTGTCAAATATTGTTTGTTTTTTAATCTCCATCGCGGACCGGACGTCATACGGAGGCCGCCATTACAGATGCGCAGAACGGTTGCGCAAGACACGTCAGCTATATAAAGAGTGAGAGTTCAGTTCTCCACCTATTAGTTTCAATTCACAGTTTAATTAGCAGTTTCAATCAGCAAATAACAAAATGCGTATTACAGGTAATATTTTATTTCACAACACTTTGCCTTGTTCCTTTCGTCTCTGCTGTTCATTTCAAACACGCTCCATACGACCGCAATGCTCTTGTATCAGACGCTCGCTCGATCACCTGCTAGTTTGCCGTCTGTCACAATGTACCCTACACAAATCCGAAACATTTGTTGCGGCTCCGAGTCACGACGAGGGGCAAGTTTTGGTTTCCAAGGGTGTTTTTATTCCTCTTCAACGTCTCTCCCATACAGAGCCGCCTCTTTCCTGTGTGCGCACGGAGCGCGGTGGTGCGTTTACGGGCAGTCGGAGAAATCAACGCCAACAAAAAAAATTACATCCAGCCTAGTTAAGACCATACCAAAGACTATAAAAATGGGACCCATTGCCTCCCTGCGTGTGTGACGATCATTGGGACTTAAAAAAAAAAAAAAAACTAATTTTCTTTAAAAATTTAAAAAAATTCATAAAAATTGGGTGCGTATTATACATGGGTACAAGCTTTTTTCCAGCATCAGCATGCCATTTTTAGGGGTGCGTACTATACATGGGGGCGCACTATACACGGAAAAAAACGGTATATACTACATCTGTGGAGTAAAAGGAGTCGCAACTGACCGGCGAGGCTGACGTCAGCTGCTCACGCGTTGTTGACATAAAGGACGAGAAATTTGATCGATTGATTGAATGATTTGTAGTGACACAAATGGTTTGATAATATTGTTTATGTGATAGTTATTTAAAATATAGTTTATATATCGTTGTATGGGCCTGTGGAATAATTTGAACTGCGACGCGGCACACGGCATTGTTGACAAAGGACGATCGATCGAAAAAACGAGAAATTTGATCGATGGATTTAATGATTTGGAGTGACACAAATGGTTGGATAATATTGTTGTTTATGTGATAGTTATTTAAAATATAGTTTATATATCGTATGGGCCTGTGGAATAATTTGAACTGCGGCGCGGCACACGGCATTGTTGACAAAGGACAATCGATGGATTTAATGAATTGGAGTGACACAGATGGTTTTATAAACGTGTTATTTATGTACTAGTTTTTTTAATAACTCTGAATGTTACGTCAGGCCCGTTCTCAGCTCCTCGTTTGTGTTTGTCACGTTAGCATACCGTATCGTGCATACAACCAGTGGAGCACCTACATATTACGATGAGGTAATGCCAGAAGCCTATAAATATGTTGCCCTGACACAGAGCGGGCGCGCTTCTTCCTAGTCAGGGCGATGGCCGTGACGCTGCCCGGAGTAAAAGAACGAAGATGGATTTTGCATTCTTTTTGAGATTGAACCAAAATCTACTAAGATGAATTTCCAGAGTCTTTGTCAAATTTTAAGCTTCGAGGAAGGCAGAGGAGACAGCCGCCCCGGGCAGAAAGGGGACGACGCCAATTTTACTTTTTTGGCTATGCTCCTCACTAGGGGTGTAAATCGCGGGTTTTGTCACAATACGATATAATATCGATACAAAGAACTACGATACGATATTTGCCGATATCTTAAAGCCTGCTGCGATTCATTCACGATATATCGCGATATAGTGCTCTACGATCGATATTTTTTTTAAATTAAAAATATAGAACAATATCCTGATTTATAACAATTCATACGCAAAATCGACTCTTTATTTAGGAAATTACAAGAGTATTGCAGTATGCAAAGTGCTTATTTTAACACTGAACTTTGATGTCGTGTTTTTTCTTTAAATACGCGGCGAGATTTGTGCTCCCTGAATATTTGATCACCGCATGGCAGGATTTACAAACTGCACGTGTCTTGTCCGTTGAGCCATATTTTCTTTGGAATCCAAAGTCCTTCCAAACGAATGACTTGAAGCCTAAAGGGGAGCAAATTTCTTCGTCTTTTTGGACACTAGCCATAGCACCAGCCCAGGAGCCGCGTACTTGTTGTCGACTCCCCTTTCACGTGCGTGCTCTGCTCACAACACAACACGCGCAGTGCGCTCACGGAAAGAGGAAGCAAGCAACAATGAACTGGATTTCAAAATAAAGTCGCGTCTAATGTCCGAGGTCAAACACGGCGATATAAATCGATGTTTACGTTTAGCATCGATGCCAATAAATCGTAGAGCATTATATCGATTAATCGATGTGTATCGATGTATCGTTACACCCCTACTCCTCACGGCCAGACCTTTCCTCTTGTTTAAACAGAATTCGGATTTTGGAACAAAGGAGAGCCGATCACTCGACTTGTTCAACCAAATAGGATTTTAGACCTTTAGTCTCCTCTTTTGTTCTGAGTGGGTGAGTCTTGTTTTTTTGTTTTGTTTTTTTCCGACTTGTAATTCTTTTTCTTGCTTATTCATTAAATCTCTTCTTAAGCCTTAATTCGGTATCGATTATTTCGTATTAAGCACGGTTTTATATGCGGTAATTACAACTTTAAAATGTCTTTATTTCCCTATCATAGTCATTCTTTAAATCCGTTCAGTTATTTTTAAAGGTAAGACAGCTTTAATCCTTAACATCAGGAATTGTCAGATCTCGTTCGAAGTAGTTATCTTGAGCTCAGCTAGGGCGAGGGCGCTCTAGTAAATTAACGAATCCTTGAGGTCTCAACAAAGACATCTAAAAATAGCCGTAACATAACACAAGCATCAAACAACCGAAGGGAGCCATCATTATGGCGCGGCCATTTCAACGACTCCCCTCGATTTGAGTTACTCGGCTCGCACGTCGGATGACTTGAGAGGGATTGGCGTCATATAGAAATTAGATTGATTCTGGTAGAATTAATTTAACTGGGGTGGTTAGCTACGGACGAGTCTCTTCACCCCGGCTTATTGAACCCGTTACCGGGGAGCCGGTGAAACTTTGATAAAAAGTGCGCGTTTGATAAACCACTGACATAGTGTGTCATTCCCTCGGAGCCTTGTGAACGTAAACGCTGTACAGCTGGGAAAATGAAAGTTAATGCCATGAAAATTACTGTATTTTCTGGACTATAAACCACTTCCGATTATAAGCCGCACTAGCTAAAAATAGGGGGAAGTCTTGTTTTGTTCATATACAAGCTGCAACAGACTATAAGCCCCAGGTGTTTTAATGTTTAATTACCATTTGTAGGAGAATAATATACACAAAGATTGTCAGGAAAGAGATGGTTCTTTGTGGAAGCATACCTTTTATTAACACGTTTATTAACAGAGATGAAGGAGATCTGCAAACGTACAGACATGTATAAATCTCAGCGACGACCATAATAAACTGAATGTGCAGGGAACACTAGCAACACACAACTAACAAGGAACAAAATGGCCACCCCCTGAGATAGATAAAAACAGGTGAATTTTGCTGCTTAACTCATATTCCACAAGCGCGATATTAATTAGAATGCCGTGTTTCGACTAGTGGGGCACATATAACATATTATAGTCAAGAAGATTTTGGGGTTGACTGAAAATACATAGTTTATAAAAGATTCTTTAGCTCAGTGGCCTTGTGGTATGAGTGTCCGCCCTGAGACTGGGAGGTTGTGGGTTCTATATATCATACCAAAAGACTATAAAATGGAACCCGATGCCTCCCTGCTTGACATTCAGCATTAAGGGTTGGATTGGGGATGCTGCGCCTCACAGTCATTATTAGCAATGTATAGCTCAGGGGTGGGCAAACTACGGCCCGCGGGCCACATCCGGCCCACGGGACCGTTTAATCCGGCCCGCCAACCCTGAATAAATTGTATTATTAAACATTTTTTTGGTCGTATTGCCTGCAATGACTGCGTTTCCCCAGTAAATGGGGAACCGCTCGCCTGCGCATTTACTACCGGAAGCCGTGTCAGAAAGCTTAGTGCACACTCACAAGTGCGTGTAGGAAGTGGTATCGCCTGAAAACGGCCTTCAAAATAAATCACCCTACCTCAAATCAAAGCATGGCTGAATCACATATAAATAACATGGAGAATTCTTAACACAAACTATAAATATGTTTTTAGAACAACTTTTATTATTGTACATTTTTTTATAATAAGGTAGAAGTGTACGTACTGTAAATGTTCTTAAAACTCTTTTATTATCATAACAATTTTCTATAACAAGGTACAACACAGGCGGCTCGGTGGCGCACTGGGTAGCACGTCCGCCTCACAGTTAGGAGGGTGCGGGTTCAATTCCACCTCCGGCCCTCCCTGTGTGGAGTTTGCATGTTCTCCCCGGGCCCGCGTGGGTTTTCTCCGGGCACTCCGGTTTCCTCCCACATCCCAAAAACATGCTTGGTAGGCCGATTGATCCAAATTGTCCCTAGGGGTGAGTGCGAGTGCGTATGGTTGTTTGTCTCTGTGTGCCCTGCGATTGGCTGGCAACCGGTTCAGGGTGTCCCCCGCCTACTGCCCGATGACGGCTGGGATAGGCTCCAGCACGCCCGCGACCCCCGTGGGGACTAAGCGGTACAGAAAATGGATGGATGAGGTACATTTTTTTAAAGGTACAAGTGTACGCACTGCAATTGTGTGGGCACTCTTTGCCTTCTGCTGGCGTGTGGGCAAGTTTTGTACCATAATTCCTCAATTTAGATGTTTTATTTTGACTTTTAATTATTAATCCGCTATGTAGTGAAACCGCGATAAACAAACCGTGATGTAGCGAAGGATTACTTTACATCACTGAAAATAATTAATTTGTAAAGAGACGGTTGCCTTGTTTAAGGATTTCAACTTAAAGACACTATCAGACTAAACATGCGAACCAGCTAACAGGGAGTGACCGCGCTGATAAAGTGAAGCAGCTCCAATCTGAACTGGCGTCACAACAGCGATTCTTCACACGGGACTGTGAGTCAAAAATAAATATTACTAAAGCAAGCTACGAAGTGGCCATGTTAAGACTGTTGATGTTATGGACCTGTAGACCTGACGCAAACTATAATTTTTTTAAAGATAATGTAAATGAAAAGAGCAAAATTCACTAGTTTTGAGTTTTAATAATAACAGACAACTTTGCATTACTTATAACTCCCGTTTAAAATGTTCATGAGGCAAAAGTAATTTTAAACTCATGTAAATTTAAGGTATTTCATACAGTTTGTTCAATGTTATCTGACTCTTCAGATATGAATGAAAGGCACAATTTGTGTTTTTAGAGTTGTTCACATCTGCCTGAGTGACTCATATTTGGTTATTTTGTCATTTGAAAAATAAAGACAATTGTGACAATGAAACTTGTTTTATAACAGTGTGTATTTGCATGACTTTTTTGTAGTTAAAAAAAAGTCAGAAAAAACTATTGGCCCCCGGGCCCCTTCACTTGATCAAATCTGGCCCTCCTTGCAAAAAGTTTGGACACCCCTGCTTTACTACCTACTAAAGGCCAAAATCTTTTATGCAATGACCTTTACAGGTCGCTTATATTACCGTTTTTTTCCGTGTATAGTGCGCCCCCATGTATAGTACGCACCCCTAACAATGGCATGCTGATGCTGGAAAAAAGCTTGTACCCATGTATAATACGCACCCAATTTTTATGAATTTTTTTTTTTTTTTTTTTTTTTTTTTTTAAGTCCCAAAGATCGTCACACACGCAGGGAGGCAATGGGTCCCATTTTAAAAGTCTTTGGTATGGTCTTAACTAGGCTGGATGTCATTTTTTTTGTTGGCGTTGATTTCTCCGACTGCCCCTAAACGCACCACCGCGCTCCGTGCGCACACGGCGGCTCTGTATGGGAGAGACGTTGAAGAGGAATAAAAACACCCTTGGAAACCAAAACTTGCCCCTCGTCGGGACTCGGAGCCGCAACAAATGTTTCGGATTTGTGTAGGGTACATTGTGACAGACGGCAAACTAGCAGGTGATCGAGCGAGCGTCTGATACAAGAGCATTGCGGTCGTATGGAGCGTGTTTGAAATGAACAGCAGAGACGAAAGGAACAAGGCAAAGTGTTGTGAAATAAAATATTACCTGTAATTCGCATTTTGTTATTTGCTGATTGAAACTGCTAATTAAACTGTGAATTGAAACTAATAGGTGGAGAACTGAACTCTCGCTCTTTATATAGCTGACGTGTCTTGCGCAACCGTTCTGCGCATCTGTAATGGCGGCCTCCGTATGACGTCCGGTCCGCGATGGAGATTAAAAAACAAACAATATTTGACAATAACACACCATCGAGGATTGCACCATCGCATCAAACGATGTGTCGTCAATTATGAATTTTACTAAGTGTGTTGGGCAGGATGGCTGAATGCGATGCGCGATTGACAACAAACAAGAAGAAAGGTGAGTTTTATTTCGGGGGAGATTTGTCATGTCTCGTCCCCAGTTTTGCTATGTGTCTAGGTTGCCATAGTTTCTGTTCGTGTCACCCCGCTCTTCCTGTGTCACCTCAATCGATGTAACGTGTTTTGTATTTAAGTCCTGTCTGCCCCTCGCTCACCGTTGGATCATTGCATGTGTTACTGTCATTCTGTTCCTGTCTTTGGTAATGTCACCCTGTCTTTTTGTTCCACGACTTTGTCGGTCAGTCCTGTTGTTGGTTTTGTTGTACCATGACTTTATTTAAAAAAAAAAAAGAAAAAAAAAAAAATTAAAAAAAAAAAAAAAAAATTTTTTCTTTGTACCCATGTATAATACGCACCCCAGATTTTAGGACAATAAATTAGTAAAATATTGCGCACTATACACGGAAAAAAACGGTACTTCACACAAACACTACGTCCATCTGCTCCTGGTTCGACCCTGCGGTCCAAATTTAGAACCCAGTTCGGCCCGCGAGTCAAAATGTTTGCCCACCCCTGGTATAGCTTCTACTATGGAAGATCGTCTGAGAACGACCTAACTGACTTTTTAAATGACATAACAAAAACAATATAAATGTTATATTCACCCTTTAAAAACAATGGAATTTGTGTTGAAAATGTTGTAACCCAGCAGTTTTAAGGGTGTAAGAAACAACAATTAATCACTGTCAACATCAGTTAATAACACTGGCCTTTTGCAGAAATAACTTTTGTCTTCACACGTCACTGTAACACAAGATAAAACTATCACTTTGTCAACAACATTTACACCTATTGCCTTTTGTCAAAAATATTTACAAATACTTAAACTAATGCTGCATCTTCACACTTCACTGTAACTTTAAAACAATATGCTTCTGAGCAATCTGAGCAAAAGAACACAAGAAAGACAAATTATTCACTTTGTCAACAAAGGTTCAGCCTATTGGCTTTTGTCATAACAATATTTAGAAACACTTGTACTGCATCTTCATATTTTAAAATAACCTGTACATAAACAGAGCGCAATATTTATGTCAACATTTACGCCTCTTGGCTTTTAAAAAATATATATTCAGAAATACTTATGCCGATGTCAGACTGCACAACTTTTTTGCCGTTCATGACAGTCGCGGTTGTCAGACTACAAGAAAAATATAATCATGTGTCTTGACCGGAGAATATGTCACACTACATGTCAGTCACCCAAGCATCTGTTAGTGACATTAACTGAGGCATTACGTGCGTGCGCGTTTTTCTCTACTACCCGTAAAAGGCAACGAGAGAGTGAGAAACAACACAGAAATAGTCTGTCAGCAACTCACTGTAGTTTATAACTTTCACCAACAGATGGTACCAATACACTGTGAAAAAACTTTTACACATTCAACTCGTGTCCTAATACAGTAATCCCTTGTTTATCGCGGATAATTGGTTCCAAGACCACCCACGATATGTGAAAATCCACAAAGTGGTGTCACCCTTTCTTGAACATGCATACATTGTGTGTCAATAAGTGTATATTAAACCATCTAAGTGCATATGTTATCATTAGAACATTAAATAATAGTTTCAAACATGTAAATACTATATTAATACGTAGTATAAATGACATAAATGAAAATAATGTGTAAATAATATAAATATAAATATGATACGTGTGTGTGTGTGACATGTACATGTAGCTAAAGTATACATACTGTAAATATGTTTTTAGAACTCTGTTATTATTATAACAACTTTTTTATAACAAGTGAAGGAATGGGGTGGAAATACAAAAAGTCCTGCCTAGCTACAAAAACAGATATGCTCAAACCTCATTGAATAAAGTACCGTGTTTTCCGCACCTTCAATGAACGGCCCATTTTAAAACTTTGTCCATATATAAGGCGCACCGGCCTATAAGGCGCATAAAATAGAAGCTTTATTGCAACAAACTGAGGTTGACTAGGGTTGCGGTAAGCACCCACTAGCCAATAACCAACGAGCCCTCTGTAAACAATCGCGTTTCTCAAACGATCTCCTATAAAATGATTGGAACTGACTAAAGTTCAATCTAACGCATTGGTACTACTTACCTATGTTTCCCTTCCATATCGATCCGTAGATTTACTCGAAACATGAACAGAGCAGCCTATTTTGACATGAAATAGCCTCGCGCGCATAGCAGCTATCGTTATAGCATTAGCCACCCGCAAAACCCCATGACCCTCAGCTCGCAATCGCCCATGAGCCTCAGCAAAGTGTAAACAATCGCGTCTCTCAAACGAGCTCCTATAAAATGATCAGAACTGACTAAAGTTCGATCTAACTTATTGGTACTACTTACCTATGTTTCCCTTCCATATCGATTCGTAGATTTACTCGAAACATTAACAGAGCAGCCTATTTTGAAATGAAATAGCCTCGCGGGTACAACATCTATTCGGTGACGCCCCCTGACTACAGTTACCGTAATGCTGGGAAGCGATGCGACCTTGTAATTTACTAGTCGTACTAAAACGTACTAAAACATTTTGGCAGAGCACTGTGTACAACCAGTATGGATCAACAAATTCATCCATCACTTGATCCATATATAAGGCGCACCGGACTATAAGGCGCACTGTTGACTTTTGATAAAAATTTAGGTTTTTAGGTGCGCCTTTTAGGGCGGAAAATACGGTCCATAACCATAAGTATATTCACATATTAAAGCAATAAAAGAAATATTTTAAGCATATAATTATACCTACACACCAAATCAATAAAAAAGACATAACTAGACATTTTTGATAAGTGGTAATGACAAAGGTTTTTATAACTTTATGATCTGATATAGTATATTTCTGAGCATCAAATGTTTTTTGATATTTTGCCTGAATAGCTTAATGACTCTTAAGAAACTGTTCAATGCATGCCTGATGATTCTCTAAATCACGGACACTGCCAAAGTCGTCTAAAAATGTTCAGTACTTGATTGTATCTTATGTTTTGACTAATGCTAGACGCCAGTTTTCGATTACTACTAAACGTTCTGGACAGAGGGAAATATTTTGCCGAACAAAGAAAAGATATGGTTGGAAGCATGATTAAACTAGGAATACCGTTTTTTTCCGTGTATAGTGCGCCCCCATGTATAGTACGCACCCCTAAAAATGGCATGCTGATGCTGGAAAAAAGCTTGTACCCATGTATAATACGCACCCAATTTTTATGAATTTTTTAAAAAAAAAAATTTAATTTTTTTTTTTTTTTTTTTTTTTTTTTTTTTAAAGTCCCAATGATCGTCACACACGCAGGGAGGCAATGGGTCCCATTTTTATAGTCTTTGGTATGGTCTTAACTAGGCTGGATGTAATTTTTTTTGTTGGCGTTGATTTCTCCGACTGCCCGTAAACGCACCACCGCGCTCCGTGCGCGCACGGGACAGCAAACGAGCAGGTGATCGAGCAAGCGTCTGATACGAGAGCATTGCGGTCACATGGAGCGTGTTTGAAGTGAACAGCAGAGACGAAAGGAACAAGGCAAAGTGTTGTGAAATAAAATATTACCTGTAATACGGATTTAGGTAGAGAACTGAACTCTCACTCTTTATATAGCGGACGTGTCTTGCGCATCCGTTCTGCGCATCTGTAATGGCGGCCTCCGTATGATATCCGGTTTGCGTGTGTGCGCGTGTGCATATATATTTTAGTTTTTTTCTTATATAAGCCGCACGTGCACACGCGTTTTTTTTTACAAAGAAAGACCGTTCACAGAAAGCCTTTTTAAAGTTTTTATAACATACTTTAACATGTCTTTCTCAACATTGCCTGTGACAGGGTTTAGAGCCCTTTGACGCAGGTCACCTAGCGTGCATTCCTACTAAAGCTCATAATAGTCACAAGCAACACAGCCAGAATAAGCAGCAGCCATAGTAGTGTTTCAAAATAGTATTTCTGTTGTTTTTTTCTTCAAGATACTGCAGTGATCAAGTCATCACAAAAATCACGAAAAAAATCCTTATATAAGCCACACCTGACTATAAGCTGCAGGGTTCAAAATTTTGGAAAAAAGTTGCGGGCTTCAAACATTAAGATATAAAATTTTAATTTTTTGTCAAGAATCAACAAGTAGGACACAATCGTGAAGTGGAAGGAAATTGGATAATTTAAACCTTTTTAACAAATAAAAAACTGAAAAGTGGTGCGTGCAATATTCTTCGGCCCCCTTGCGCTAATACTTTGTAGCGCCACCTTTTGCTGCAATTACAGCTGCAAGTCGCTTGGGGTATGTCTCTATGAGTTTTGCACATCGAGAGACTGGAATTCTTGTCCATTCTTCCTTGCAAAACTGCTCGAGCTCAGTGAGGTTGGATGGAGAGCGTTTGTGAACAGCAGTCTTCAGCTCTTTCCACAGATTCTCGATTGGTTTCAGGTCTGGACTTTGACTTGGCCATTCTAACACCTGGATACATCTATTTGTGAACCATTCCATTGTAGATTTGGCTTTATGTTTTGGATCATTGTCCTGTTGGAAGATAAATCTCCGTCTCAGTCTCAGGTCTTTTGCAGACTCCAACAGGTTTTCTTCCAGAATGGTCCTGTATTTGGCTCCATCCATCTTTCCATCAATTTTAGCTATCTTCCCTGACCCTGCTGAAGAAAAGCACGCCCAAATCATGATGCTGCCACCACCATGTTTGACAGTGGGGATGGTGTGTTCAGGGTGATGAGCTGTGTTGCTTTTACGCCAAACATATCGTTTTGCATTGTGGCCAAAAAGTTCGATTTTGGTTTCATCTGACCAGAGCACCTTCTTCCACATGTTTGGTGTCTGCCAGGTGGCTTGTGGCAAACTTTAAACAAGACTTTTTATGAATACCGTTTTTTTCCGTGTATAGTGCGCCCCCATGTATAGTACGCACCCCTAACAATGGCATGCTGATGCTGGAAAAAAGCTTGTACCCATGTATAATACGCACCCAATTTTTATGAATTTCTTTTAATTTTTTTTTAAATTTTTTTTTTTTTGTTTTGTTTTTTTAAGTCCCAAAGATCGTCACACACGCAGGGAGGCAATGGGTCCCATTTTTAAAGTCTTTGGTATGGTCTTAACTAGGCTGGATGTCATTTTTTTTGTTGGCGTTGATTTCTCCGACTGCCCCTAAACGCACCACCGCGCTCCGTGCGCACACGGCGGCTCTGTATGGGAGAGACGTTGAAGAGGAATAAAACCACCCTTGGAAACCAAAACTTGCCCCTCGTCGTGACTCGGAGCCGCAACAAATGTTTCGGATTTGTGTAGGGTACATTGTGACAGACGGCAAACTAGCAGGTGATCGAGCGAGCGTCTGATACAAGAGCATTGCGGTCGTATGGAGCGTGTTTGAAATGAACAGCAGAGACGAAAGGAACAAGGCAAAGTGTTGTGAAATAAAATATTACCTGTAATACGCATTTTGTTATTTGCTGATTGAAACTGCTAATTAAACTGTGAATTGAAACTAATAGGTGGAGAACTGAACTCTCGCTCTTTATATAGCTGACGTGTCTTGCGCAACCGTTCTGCGCATCTGTAATGGCGGCCTCCGTATGACGTCCGGTCCGCGATGGAGATTAAAAAACAAACAATATTTGACAATAACACACCATCGAGGATTGCACCATCGCATCAAACGATGTGTCGTCAATTATGAATTTTACTAAGTGTGTTGGGCAGGATGGCTGAATGCGATGCGCGATTGACAGCAAACAAGAAGAAAGGTGAGTTTTATTTCGGGGGAGATTTGTCATGTCTCGTCCCCAGTTTTGCTATGTGTCTAGGTTGCCATAGTTTCTGTTCGTGTCACCCCGCTCTTCCTGTGTCACCTCAATCGATGTAACGTGTTTTGTATTTAAGTCCTGTCTGCCCCTCGCTCACCGTTGGATCATTGCATGTGTTACTGTCATTCTGTTCCTGTCTTTGGTAATGTCACCCTGTCTCTTTGTTCCACGACTTTGTCGGTCAGTCCTGTTGTTGGTTTTGTTGTACCATGACTTTATTTAAAAAAAAAAAAAAAAAAAAAAATTTTAAAAAAAAATTAATTTTTTTTTTCTTTGTACCCATGTATAATACGCACCCCAGATTTTAGGACAATAAATTAGTAAAATATTGCGCACTATACACGGAAAAAAACGGTATCTTTGAAAAATGGCTTTTTTCTTGCCACTCTTCCATAAAGGCCAGATTTGTGCAGTGCATGACTGATTGTTGTCCTACGGACAGACTCTCCCACCTCAGCTGTAGTTATCTGCAGTTCATCCAGAGTGATCATGGGCCTCTTGGCTGCATCTCTGATCAGTCTTCTTCTTGTTTGAGATGAAAGTTTACATACCTATCGTTTAGCCTGTTGTTGCTCGTTCATGTCTGTTCTTGGTGTTGGATTTTGCCGAATAAATTTCCCCCTAAATGCGACTTGTACTATGGAGCGACTTACTATATACTACGTTTTTTTTCACGTTATTGTGCATTTTATGGCTAATGCGACCTATATTCCGGAGCGACTTTTAGTCCGAAAAATACGGTAATCACTTTTTCAACAACAGTTCAGCCTACTGACTTTTGTCATGAATAGATTCCAAAATACTTACCTCTACAGCATCACACCTCACTGTAACTTTAAAATAACCTGTACACATACAGAACACAAGAAAAGAGAGTGAATCACATTGTCAACAGTTCACCTTGCTGGCACGTTACGAGTCAACTGTCCATATTACTGCAATTTAAGCATCACCAGAGCAGGTATCAGGAAGGGGGCATTGTGTATGTTTCAGGTCTGATGGGCCCTGGATGCACAGAGGATAGTTTTAGCATGGCATTTGGAGTCAATCACCTCGGTCACTTCCTGCTCACCAACCTTTTCCTCAAGCGAATGCAGCAGTGCGGACCCAGTCGCATCGTAAACGTGTCTGCCCTTCTCCACCGCCTTGGTAACATTGATTTCTCCCTCCTGGCTTCCAAACAAGATTTGGAGACAAGCCAGTCAATCTGGCACAACTTTCAGGACTACTGCAACAGCAAGCTGTGTAATGTGCTCTTCACCAGAGAACTTGCTAACATGCTAGAGTGCTCAAATGTGACTTGCTACAGCCTCCACCCAGGTTAGTGACGCTTGCACTTGCACACTATTGCCATTTTTTTATTCCATTTTAATATGGCGACGAAAAAGAAAGAAAGAGAAAATAAATTCTTGGCATTACTTTGTAAAGTTTGATCATTTCTGTCCACAGGGATTATCTACACCGAATTATGCCGCAATATGAGCATGTGGCAACAATTTCTGTTAATGCCATTTGCCAAGCTTTTCTTTCTCGACCCTGAGGGTGGCTCCCAGACCACCCTGTACTGTGCCCTTCAAGAGGGCATTGAGGCTCTCAGCGGCCGCTATTTTTCCAACTGTGCCCTGCAACAGGTGGGACACAAAGGGCGAGATGATGCCCTGGCAAAGAAACTGTGGGAGGTCAGTGAGAGACTGACAGGTTTATCGTGATAAAGTTTGAATTCTGAAGCTCCAATCATTATCATAACCCTGTGCCTCATCATATGCCTCCCACTGCTGTTTAGTTATACCTTATCACTGTATTGCAAGAAAATTATTTTGTAATAAACGATGTAGGTGTTTGTGTGGATCTTATGTCTGTTATTTTTCTAAAACTAATAATATAATTGATGTATGATTTATATGGTTGCAATTTAAATGCCAGTGGTGGGCGTGTCAGTAAACATTCGTAAATCACCAGGGTAACATCAGACAATTTTATTCATTTATAAAAACTTTGGACAAGTTCACACACAGAAAGAACAATATATAAGATAAGATAAGATAAGAGGAACTTTATTAATCTCACGTGTGAGAAACTGCATGTAACAACAGCCCGATTTATAGGAAGGTACAAGTAGGGGGAAAAGGTGCAAAAAAGAGACTTCTGGACCGTAGTCCTCCGGCACAAAAAAAATAGAATACAATATAAAAAGAAAAAATATGGAAAAATAACAACAATTGTAGTAAAACTAAAAATATAAGCTATGAATATTTACAAAAAGAGGATAAAAATGTAGTGGTAAAGTGTCGTAAAGTGTATGAAGTGTATGAGTTAAGTAATGCTAATAAAAGAAATAAAATAAATAGTGCACAGGTTATGGAAGTGAAATAGATCTAGGCATTGTGTGGCAGAGGATATTGCACATTGGAAGAATTGCACGTTATGGGGAAAGTATTGCACAGAAGGATGTGTTTACAGGTTGTCATTGTACAGCCTGATTGCGGTGGGGATGAAGGAGCTGCGGTAGCGTTCCTTCTTACACGGGGGGAGTCTGAGTCTCTGACTGAAGGAGCTGCTCAAGTTCTCCAAGGTCAGATGCAGTGGGTGAGAGGGGTTGTTCCTGATGGATGCTAGCCTGGCTAGCACCCTCCTCTCGCCCACCTCCTCAACAGTGTCAAGAGGGCAGCCCACCACAGAGCTGGCCCTCTTAACCAGTTTGTTGAGCCTCTTCCTATCCCTCTCTGTGCTGCTCGGAGCCCAACAGACCACAGCGTAGAGGATAGCAGAGGCTACCACTGAGTCATAGAAGGTTTTTAGCAGAGGCCTGCTCACTCCAAAGGAGCTGAGTCTCCTCAGGAGATGGAGGCGGCTCTGTCCCTTCTTGTAGACGGCGTTCATGTGATCCGTCCAGTTCAGTTTATTGTTGAGGTGAACACCCAGGTACCTGAAACTGTCCACGACCTCAATGTCCTGACCCTGGATGTTCACCGGTGAGTGGGGAGGTGCTCCTCTCCTAAAGTCAATCACCAGCTCCTTCGTCTTACTGGTGTTCAAGCACAGGTGATTGTGCTCACACCAGTCCACAAAGGCGCTGATGGCCGACAGGTACTCCAGCTCGCCCCCCTTAGACATACAGCCAACTATGGTTGAGTCATCGGAGAACTTCTGGAGATGGCAGATGTCAGTGTTATGCGTGAAGTCCGAGGTGTACAGTGTGAAAAGAAATGGGGACAGGACTGTGCCCTGAGGTGCTCCAGTGCTGCAGACTACCACCTCTGATCGGCAGCCACGCAGTTGCACGTACTGGGGCCGGTTAGTGAGGTAGTCAATGGTCCAGTCAGTGAGGTGATGGTCCACTCCAGTGTCTAGCAGCTTCACTCGTAGCAGGGCCGGCGAGATGGTGTTGAAGGCACTGGAGAAGTCAAAGAACATGACCCTCACAGCGCTGCCGGCGGACTCCAGGTGGGTGAGCGTCCGCTGCAGCAGGTAGATGACGGCGTCTTCCACCCCAATGCCGATCTTGTAGGCAAACTGCAGCGGATCCAGAGTGGGGCTCACCACGGAGCGGAGGTGGCTGAGGACCAGGCGTTCCATCACCTTCATGATGTGGGAAGTGAGGGCGACGGGTCTGAAGTGGTCCGGTTCCTTGGCGTGCGGTGTTTTGGGAACTGGGACGATGGAGGATGTCTTCCATACGCTAGGCACCTTCGCCAGGCTGAGGCTCAGGTTGAGGAGGTGGCATAGAACATGGCAGAGATCATCAGCACATGTCCGTAGCAGCCTGGGGGAGATGCCATCCGGACCCGGGGCCTTTCTCTGTTTCAGCCTCCCCAGCTCTCTCCTCACCTGAGCAGGAGTGAAGGAGAGGGGAGGGGGCTGAGATGAGGTTGAAGGCCGTGGTGAGTCATTGGGGGAGATGGGTGATTGTCCATGTGGTGGGCGGGAGGGTGTTAAGTGGCCATGAAGCAGGGGGGAGTGGGTTGATTGTCCATGAGGCAGGCGGGGGGGTGGATCCAGGTATCCAGGCAATGGGAGGCTGGGGGGGGCAGCGGGCAGGGGGGTGAGAGGGAGTGGGGACAGGCCAAAACGGTTGAAGTGCTGGTTAAGCTCATCCGCCCAGCGTTGATCCCCGTTAATGCTGCCACACGCTCTCCGTCCAGAACCAGACATAGTCCTCAGGCCACGCCACACATCCCGCACGTTCTTCTGTGCGAGTTCCTCCTCCACCTTCCTAGCGAAGTCCCGCTTTGCTTCGCGGATCGTCCTCTGGAGCAGATGCTGCAGCCTCTTCTGCTCCTCTCTGTCCCCGCGTCTAAAAGCCCACCACTTCTTGTTGATAAGGGCTTTCAGATGCGGGGTCATCCAGGGGTGGTTATTTGAGTAGCAACGCACCCTCTTAGTAGGTATTGTGCTCTCAACGCAGAAATTAATATAGTCCGTGATGCAGTCAGTGAGGGCGTCGATATCCTCGCCATGATCACTGTAGAAAACTTCCCAGTCGGTAGACTCAAGGCAGCTTCTCAGATGCTCGATGGCTTCCTCGCTCCAAACCCTCACTTCCTTTACCTGCGGGGGTTCTCTTCTCACCTTGGGTGAGTATTGGGAGGTGAGTAGTACCAGGTTGTGGTCTGAACGGCCCAGTGGGGGGAGGGCAGAGGCTGTGAATGCTCCCTCAGCATTGCAATAGAAGTGGTCCAGTATCTTATTGTCCCTGGTAGCACAGTTTACGTACTGAGTGAAGGTGGGCAGCGTGGAAGACAGAGAGGCATGATTGAAATCACCGGTAATTGCAATGAAGGCCCGTGGATGGTCTGTCTGCAGCTTGCACACGGCGCTGTGAATGACGTCACGCGCGCGCGCCGCATTTGCAGACGGGGGAATGTAGACACACACCAGAATAATATGTCCAAATTCCCTCGGGAGGTAGTAAGGTCTCATGCTTATAGTCAGAAACTCGATGTCCTCGGAGCAGTGTTTCTCTCTGACGTAAACATGGGACTGCTTGCACCACGCTTCATTTATGTAAACCGCGATTCCACCGCCTCTCGTCTTACCGCTCTGAGCTGCGCTCCTATCCGCTCTCTCCAGTCTGAACCCGGGTAGAGAAACAGCGGAGTCCGGGATGGTGTCAGTCAGCCACGATTCAGAAAAACACAGCAGACTCGCGTCCCTGTAAAGTCCGTTGAATCGTGTCAGGGCCGCGAGCTCATCCATCTTCCCGTGTAGCGAGCGGACATTTCCCGTTACAACGGACGGTAAACACGGCTGCTTTTTCCTCTTTCCCGATCCTCTACAGCCTCTCCTCCGTCTTCTTAGTTCCTCCGGAACCTTAGGTTTCGTGGCGAAGTAGAAGGATCCGGGTCGTGCGGCAAGCAGCTGGTCTCGGCTGTAAACAATGAGACTCGCGGCGACTCCACTGAATGCACCACCACGTGCCGGTTGAAAAAGTAACGAAAAAAGAAGGACTACGGCCAAAAAAGCTCCCGAACTAGGTTTAACATGTGCAGGCTCGCACAAGGTTCCCCCTAGTAGAGAGAAAAACTTAGAAAGAAAACTAGAAATAATAAATAAAAGTGAAAAAGGGGGGAAAGAGGGGAGAGCTGTTGCTACAGGCTGCACACAGGGCGGCGCCATCTTGAAAGTATAATATATATTATACTTTTACTATTCCTCACCGTGCTTCTCTTCCCCAAACTGCCTTGTGTCTTTGTTTCTCAGGTTAGTGCCGGTTCAAGTGACTGCAGAAAAAAAGTTTCTGTCTGCACCTATTCTGTCAAGTGTTTCAAAGTTTACCGCTATCATTGGTTTGCCAGCAAATCGGGAGTTCGTCAGTGACAGTGCCGAAGTAACGGATTGCACACCACTGCTAAATATTAGTGTGACATACTAGAGTGCCGTAGGTGAAAATGTACAATGGCATACCGCACCCCGCCCCGCCCCGCCAAGGGGTCATCAAGGAAGAAGAAAAGATTTCACCCCCTCCCAACTCTGCATAGTAACCATCAATAGTTATAAATAGTATAGTAATAGTAGTAAATTGTAATAAGTACACTCCTGCATATGATTGTCGCCTAATTAACATGTTACCGGGGTCACACATGCCCCCCTGGAAATGCATCGGAGACCACCTATTTGAAAAGCACTGTTGTACATTGCAGCTCCTTAACAATAAACATACAGGTGCATGTATATTTTTCATTCAAAGGATTATGGCAGTGATACTATTTTTTTCTTGAGCCACATCAGAAGAAAGAAACCAGGAGGAGAGCTGCATATGTACATTAACATACAACGGGCAGACGTGAGTGATGGATGGCGTGAGACATCCATGTGGAAGGTGTTGTCAGACTTGGATGCAGAGTGCCAACAAAAAGGTATTTATTCGAACAGGCTGGAGACAGCATAAAAACAAAAGCGCCTCAAAATGAGGGAAAACACTGTGGCAAAGACAAAACTGAAAAACACAGAGCTTAGGCTTGACAAAAAGGTATCCTCAAAACTAGGTTCTCTAATGGGTCTCTTTAACTCACGAGATCGCTGGTGCTCAAGACGGGACAAGGGAATACAAGTAGACTGACGCACAGAGGAAGGACCCACGAACTGAAACGAGAGGAGAGTTACCAAAATAAAGCAGGAAGTGACAATACAACAAAAAGGACAAGACAACAACAACCCACAAAATATGACAGCACGACATAACCCCCCCAATAGGGGCCAGGAGCATCAGGGTGAGCCGCGTAGAAGTCAGCAAACAGTCCGGGGTCCAAGATAAGACTCGGCGGCACCCATTGCCGCTCCTCTGGTCAATAACCCTCCCAGTTCACCAGGAACTGCCAGCTCCGACCCCACCTGCGCACCGCAAATAGCTCCTTGACAGTGTAAGCCTGCCAACCCCCCACTGTTCGCGGAGGCAGCACATGGCCTGGCACCATCCCACTGTCCCTGGCTGGTTTGACCTTCCCGACGTGAAAGGTGGGATGAACGGCAAGGGACCTGGGCAGGCGAAGAAGCACAGCGGCTGGGTTAACGACCTTGGAGATGGGAAACGGACCCACAAAACGGGGTGCCAGCTTTCTGGAGTCCACCTGGAGGGGAAAGTCTTCTGTGGACAGCCAGACCCGTTGGCCCCGCCGGTAGACGGGTGCCGGTCGTCGCCTTCGGTCGTCCATCCTCTTGACTCCGTCCCCTTGGCGGACCAGCGTGGCCCGTGCCACCACCCAGATGCGACGACAGCGTCGCACCAAGGCGTGCGCCGAGGTAACGGACACTTCCAGCTCACTGTCGGGGAAGACCGGGGGTTGGTAACCAAACACACACATGAAGGGAGACATCCCGGTAGCAGTGGTAGGCAGGGAATTATGGGCGTACCCCACCCACGTGAGGTTCTTGCTCCACGAGGAGGGGTTTTGTGCCACTAGGCAGCGGAGACCTGTTTCCAGCTGCTGATTTATGCGCTCCGTCTGACCGTTCGCCTCCGGGTGATAACCCGAAGTGAGGCTCACGGTAGCCCCTATGAGCTTGCAAAACTCTTTCCAAAACCTGGATATAAATTGGGGACCCCTATCCGAGACAATATCCCGTGGGAATCCGTGAATTCTGAAAATCTGATCCATCATGACTTCTGCCGTTTGCTTTGCCAAAGGCAACTTGGGCAGGGCAATGAAGTGAGCCATCTTGGAGAATCTGTCTACCACGGTTAGTATAGGCGTTTTACCCTTAGACGCCGGAAGCCCTGTGACAAAGTCCACCGAGATCTCGGCCCACGGTCGAGAAGGAATGGGGAGGGGTTGCAGCAGACCCACACGGCCGCCGTGGGAGTTCTTGTTCCGGGCACAGACTGAGTAGGCTGCAACGTATTCCCTGACGTCTGCCCCCATGGATGGCCACCAGAATCGCTGTTGAACCACATACAGGGTTCTTCGCACGCCTGGATGACAGGCAAGCCGGGAGGTGTGTGCCCAATGGACAACCTGGGAGCGCAGCCTTGTGGGAACAAACAGTCTATTCACTGGGCATCCCCTAGGGCAGGGGTGGCCAACCAGTCAGAGACTAAGAGACACATTTTTTAATGTGTCATCGCAAAGAGCCACACCATACACATGAGCACACATGACCCCCCCCCCCCCACACACACACACACACACACACAAACACGCACACACACACACACACACACCTCTGCTCAGCCAAATTTATTGTGTGACATTATTATGTCACGCACCAACATGATAATGACAAATTGACTCCTACAGTACTAAAACCACAGACCAAAGACCACATTTTCAACAATGAACATTGTGTGCATTGTCTCACACAGACAAACTTTCAGTTCAACAAATTCCACAAACAAAAACATAAGTTTTTTCACTTACTTTGTGTGGCGGGACATTTCGGGACCATTCGTTTTAGTTTGTCGTTTTCAGGAGACAAGATTTCAATAACTTCGCTGAGGCATATTTTAACGAACTCCACTTCATTGTATGGCTTTTTAGCCCGTGCAATGTTCCAAGCCAGTTGAAACAATGCAAGTGTGGCAGTCTCTGAGTGCTTCACAATTTTTTTTGAAAAACTGTACCTATTTTTCTGCCTGACTTTTCAAAGTGTTCAAACTTGTACTTGCGAAATTCAGTCCCTTTTGCAAAGTCCTTATCGATATTGGCGTGAAGTGAGCTGAAGTGGCGCTGAACATTTGAAGCTTTTAAATGCGCTAATGACGTCCGACATATCAGGCAGAATGGCTTGCCATTACGTTCAACAAAAAACAACTTTACCTCTGTTTAAAACGTCCTGTGGTCATCGTCATATATTCGTTTAGCTGTGCATTTTTTCCTTGCCATTTTAAAAGCGAAATTGACACTCCTCAAATAGGTTTGTCCCTCCTCCTTTCCGGGATTTCACCTCACGCGCATGCGCGTTTGACCAAAATACCATATTGAACTCAAGCGAAGCAAATACGCACAAAAAATAAACACAAATGTTGATATGAACGTAAAAGAGCCGCATGAAACTAGCCAAAGAGCTGCATGCGGCTCGCGAGCCGCGGGTTGGCCACCCCAGCCCTAGGGGGTGGTTCGTCGCCATTGGCCTGCTTCACCAAGCCTTCTACTGTCCAAGTAACTGCTCCCACCACACAATGAGGGGCGAGAATGGGTTCCGGCTCCGTGGCCACCAGATCTGGACTGCTGAAGACGCGTGATAGTGCATCAGGCTTGGTGTTTTTGACCCCCGGTGTGTAAGACAAAGTGAAATTGAACCGATTAAAAAAGAGGGACCAACGAGACTGGCGTGAATTCAGTCTTTTAGCCTTGATGTATTGTAGATTACTGTGGTCAGTCCAAACCACGAAAGGTTGCTGTGCTCCCTCCAGCCAGTGTCTCCATTCTTCCAGAGCCAGTTTGACCGCCAACAACTCTCGATCCCCCCCATCGTAATTCTGCTCTGCGGACGTCAGCCGTCGGGACAGGAACGCGCACGGATGAAGCTTGTTGTCGGTCTGGGCCCTCTGTGACAAGATGGCGCCGATTCCCCGATTGGAGGCGTCAACCTCCACCACGAACTGACGGGATGGGTCGGGCAGCGTGAGGATCGGGGCGGAGCTGAAGCGCCTATTCAGCTCCTGGAAGGCCGCCTCCGCCTTCGCCGTCCAATAGAACGGAATCTTAGGGGATGTTAGAGCATGCAGTGGAGCCGCTGTGGCGCTGAAGCCTCTGATGAACCGCCTATAAAAGTTAGCAAAGCCGAGGAAGTGCTGCACTTTTTTGCGGCTATCAGGTGTAAGCCATTTGGTCACCGCGCTTACTTTTGCCGGGTCCATCTGCACTTTGCCAGGGGGTATGATGAAGCCAAGGAAAGATACAGTATTGGCGTGGAACCCGCTCTTTTCGGCTTTGACGTAAAGCTGGTGAGCAAGGAGGCGTTGCAATACTGTCTTAACATGAGACTCGTGGGTCTCCAAATCCGGTGAATAGATCAGAATGTCGTCCAAATATACATAAACCAAACGATCCAAAAAGTCTCTCACTACATCATTAATCATGGCCTGGAATACAGCGGGTGCATTGGTGATGCCAAACGGCATTACTAAGTATTCGAAGTGTCCTCTGGGAGTGTTAAATCCCGTTTTCCATTCAGCCCCCTCCTGGATGCGCACTAGGTGGTACGCGTTGCGCAAATCTAGCTTGGTGCGCACCCGAGCTTGTTGCAGTTGATCAAATACGGTTGACATGAGTGGAAGGGGATACCGGTTCTTAATCGTGATCTGATTGAGGGGACTGTAGTCTATGCAGGGGCGTAGGGTACCGTCTTTCTTGCCCACAAAAAAGAATCCGGCCCTCGCAGGAGACGATGACTGTCTAATCAAACCCGTTTTAAGTAACGCGTCAATATAATCGGTCAGGGTCTGCTTTTCGGGGGCCAAAAGGGAATAAAGCCTCCCCATGGGTATGGTAGCGCCGGGCAAAAGCTCAATGGCGCAATCATACGGACGGTGGGGCGGTAGAGAGGTAGCCTTTACTTTGCTGAATACCTCTGCGAGTTGGTGATAGCACACGGGAACCCCGGTCAGATCTGGGGTTTCTGAGGCTAGGACAGGAGAAACAGAGATTGGGTTAGAACAGTGCTTCTCAATTATTTTCTGTTACGCCCCCCCCAGCAAGAAGAAATCTATTCGCGCCCCCCCTCCCCACCGTGACTATCCTAACTTGTCTTGTAAGTCGTAAAATGTTGCACTGTCGCAAACGTGACAGAAGTAACAATGAGAGCGCCACTGCCGCCTGCTGTAGTAAACCCGCAATTACACTTTATTCTAGTACTGCCAAAAAAAAAGCCTGTTCCCCAGGGTCACACGCGCCCCCCCAGGAATAGCCCCACTATTTGAGAAGCACTGGGTTAGAACCACGTGTAGGGTCTATCGGGGGGTTAGATTCGAGACATGACACTTGGCAATGGGGTCCCCATTCCCTTATCTCCCCGGATTCCCAGTCTATGGTTGGGTTGTGGCGTTTTAGCCATGGATGCCCGAGGATAAGGGGGTTCATGGGGGAGGTTACGACATGCAATCTCACTTTCTCATGATGGTCGCCAAAAGACAGAGAGACGGGTTCGGTTACGTGAGTTATGTCAAAAAGCGCTTGTCCATTGAGCGCCTTGGCTTTCACTGTTGTGGCTAGCAGTTCAGTCTTTACCCCTAATCTTCGAGCAAACGCCCAGTCGGCCAAACTCTCATCGGCCCCGGAGTCTATTAGCACCCCAAGTTTAGTGTCCTTTCCTAAGCAGGTAATTGTGCCGAAGGGTAAGCCCCGAACCTTCTGCTGGGCAACAGAAAAGGTGCTCACTATCAGGCTTTTCCTCACCAGACAGGAGGGGAGGATATGTCCTTGCGCACCGCAGTAATAGCATCTACCTTCCTGGCGTTGGCGCTTCCTTTCCTCCTCGGTCAACGTAGCTCTGCCCAACTGGATTGGTTCAATCCCAGGAGGCAGCCGAGCCATGTTCGGCATGAGGCGGTGTGCCTCGAGGGGTGAAAACCCGGCCACTGACACGGGGGGGAAGGCGGGTGTGTTCCTGCTTGCGCGCTGCTTCTTCTATTCCTGCAGTCGGTTGTCCGTGCGGATGGCCAGCACGATGAGAGCGTCGAGGTCTGTGGGCAGGTCGAGAGGGATGAGCTGGTCCTGTATGGGTCCGGAAAGGCCCCTGAGAAAGACTTCATACAGGGCCGTCGAGTTCCACCCGCATTCCGCGGCCAGAGTGCGGAAGTGGATCACGTAGTCCCCGACAGTCTCTTGACCCTGGGTCAGCTGGCATAGCTCCCGAGCCTTCTCTTGGTCTGAAGAGATTGGGTCGAACACCGTACGCAGGGCCTCGATGAAGGCGAGGAGGGAATGACAAGTGGCGGAATCCCTAGCCCATTCTGCGGTCGCCCGGGCCCTTCCCGTTAGGTAAGAGACCATATAGGCCACCCGGGACCGTTCCGTGGGGAATTCGCCTGGGGACCGCTCAAACTGCATTTCACACTCGGTGATAAAGGCTCTACTAAGCCCGGGTTCACCGGAGGAGCCAGTCTGGCGCCCACGGCCATGGGAGCGGCAGCAAGACGGACCACAGGGGAGGCAGCTGGTGGACTGGGCGTCGCCGCTGATCCCGCGGTCAGAAGCGAGAGAACTTCCTGGATCTGCTTGCTCAGCGTTCCCACCTGGGCGGCCACCACCCCTCGGAATTCTTCCTGGCTCTTTGCGAGCTCTTGGACTCCAACACCCAGAGCCTCCACTTGCTTCTGGTGTTGGGCGAGCTGCGATGCCTGGGAGCGTACTGCGGCGGTCAGCTGCTCCGACTCTGCCGAGTCCATGACTGGCCAGTGCGTACTGTCAGACTTGGATCAGGGAGAGGACTCGGATGCAGAGTGCCAACAAAAAGGTATTTATTCGAACAGGCTGGAGACAGCAGAAAACCAAAAGCGCCTCAAACAGAGGGAAAACACGGTGGCAAAAACAAAACTGAAAAACACAGAGCTTAGGCTCCCCTCCTTGAAGGACATTTACACCTCCCATCTCACCCGCAAGGCGACCATGATTGTGAGTGATCTGAGTCACCCCGCTCACTCTTTGTTTGATCTTCTGCCCTCTGGGAAGCCTGCGCTCCCGCACCACCAGACTCTCCAACAGCTTCATACTCCAGGCTGTTAGGATCCTGAACTCGCCCCCCCTTTCTGCGTAGCGTCCTGTACTTTGCGCTATGCTTACTGTCTGCTGTATGCACACTGGCTCACTTTTACTCCTCTTATTTATTGGGTTATTTGTTTATTATTTATTCATCACTCATTTTATTTATTTATTATTTATTGTTTGTGCCTTCTTGTTTTTATTTTGTGTCGTCTACTTGTATGTCTATCGTGTACTGTGTCTCGTCACCGTGGGATAGAGGAAACGGAATTTTGGTTTCTTTGTGTGTCTTGACATATGAAGGGATTGACAGTAAAGCTGACTTTGACTTTGACAAAAAGGTATCCTCAAAACTAGGTTCTCTAATGAGTCTCTTTAAATCACGAGATCGCTGATGCTCAAGACGGGACAAGGGAATACAAGTAGACTGACGCACAGAGGAAGGACCCACGAACTGAAACGAGAGGAGAGTTACCAAAATAAAACAGGAAGTGACAATACGACAAACAGGACAAGACAACAACAACCCACAAAACATGACAGCATGACAGGTGTTTTCAATAAAGTTAAAAATGTTCTGATGTTTTCTCCAGTTTCCTCCCACATGCCCAAAACATGCTTGGTAGGCTGATTGAGCTGTAGCAGTGATGGGTCTCGTGGTTGTTTCTCTGAGTTATGGGAAGTGGCATGACGAGGCCACAGAGCATTCCAAAGCAAAATACCTGCTCTGTGGATACCGGACAGAGAAGTCACTTGGAAGCTTGTCTCTTCCTTGAAAGAATTCAGGTGACATGTAATGTCATTAATAAGGGCCAGTCTCTCAACTCTGACTGTTGTTTCCCCTTGCTGTCCAATAAGGTGCTGATCTCAGGAAGAAGGCTCCAGCACTTTTCCACAACACAGCCATCTTCATTGTGCAACACTAAATGGCTGTTTCATAGTCCTCGATTAACTCTCTGAACGGTGTGTGGTTTTAGTGCTTTTGGAACAATGTAATTGACCACATGCACAACAATTTGCATCACATTTTGAAATGCATTATTTGTGAGTTTTGACACCAGTTTTGATGCAATGAGTTTCGATGCAATGGAAGCTAATGAAATTTGGTATTTCATTATTTTTTATCATGAGACAACAAGACCCTTCTCTTTGCCTTGCGTGCTTGGGGCACCATCAGTACACGTTTATGGATAGATTTAGATTTGTTGACATTTGAATCGCTATGCATTTAATAATTGGTTGTAAAGATACATCTTCTGATGCATAGCTAGGGCAGCTCATCAGTGATGTTACCCAAGGTCATTGGGTGTTTCGGGTCTTTCGAACGTCATACACCCTTGCTCAGACGACCCAGCCGAGGTTGATTAGGCCTCAGCTTGCGCCCTAGCAGCAGTTGACCACGGCTCCCCTCTCCTTATCCAGAGCCACCTGGAGGCTTTCTCTGATGCCTCTGTGCTGTTGCAAATGGCTCTCCTCCTACTTCCTCCTGTTGTGCCCGAATGCAGTGTAGGCTCTATACAGAGACTGTCCCGCAAAGCCTCTGGACCCCAACTCCACAGGTAAGCACCTACCCTTCCAGCCTTGTTTGTGGCAGTCGCTAACCAGGCTGTCATTCTTCCCTCTCGTCCGCTCTTCCATGCGTTCCTCCTATGACACAGTGAGCTCCAGCATGATGACTGTCTTAGTTGCCTCTGACATCAGCACAATGTCAGGTCTGAGGTTTGAGCAACATGCTGGAGGAACTTCAGTTGGCTGCCCAAATCCAATGACAGTCGCCAGCAGGCTCTACGCAGGGGCAAGAGAGGGCAACGCCCCCTCAAACAGATGTCCTGCCCCCTCGAATCGAACCTTTAGAAGTGAAAAATCCGGTGATAGAAACACACGTTAATCAGCCCCCTCTCTTCTCTCATGTCGGTGCAGTGTGTGTCCTCACACAGCCTGCTGTCAGGACTCCGCGCTCCTCCGTAAACATCCAATCACTGTGAGTATGCAAATGAGGCAAGACTCAGCCAGAGAGTGTCAAGTTACAGTAAGCGCGGTAGGAGTTGGAAGAAGCAGTAAAAACTCCACCAAACTCGTCGTAATGACCCGTGATCTAACTAATGATTAACGACATTTATTGTCCTAAAATCTGGGGTCCGCATTATACATGGGTACAATTTTTTTTAATTTTTTTTAATTTATTTTATTTTTTTATTTTTTATTTTTTTAAAGAAAGTCATGGTACAACAAAACCAACAACAGGACTGACCGACAAAGACGTGGAACAAAAAGACAGGGTGACATTACCAAAGACAGGAACAGAAACCAAACAGACATCATGACATCATCCGACGGTGAGCGAGGGGCAGACAGGACTTAAATACAAAACATTACATTGATTGAGGTGACACAGGAAGAGAGGGGCGACGCGAACAGAAACTATGGCAACCTAGACACATAGCAAAACTGGGGACGAGACATGACAAATCTCCCTCGAAATAAAACTTGAAATCACCTTTCTTCTTGTTTGTTGTCAATCGCGCATCGCATTCAGCCATCCTGCCCAACACACTTAGTCAGTAAAATTCATAATTGACGACACATCGTTTGATGCGATGGTGCAATCCTTGATAGTGTGTTATTGTCAAATATTGTTTGTTTTTTAATCTCCATCGCGGACCAGACGTCATACGGAGGCAGTATGACTGCGCATGCGCACTATGGATCCAATGCGCAGAACGGATGTGCAAGACACGTCAGCTATATAAAGAGCGAGAGTTGTTTTCTTCCTATTAGTTTCAATTCACAGTTTAATTAGCAGTTTCAATCAGCAAATAACAAAATGCGTATTATAGGTAATATTTTATTTCACAACACTTTGCCTTGTTCCTTTCGTCTCTGCTGTTCACTTCAAACACGCTCTATACGACCGCAATGCTCTCGTATCAGACGCTTGCTCGATCACCTGCTCGTTTGCTGTCTGTCACAATGTACCCTACACAAATCCGAAACATTTGTTGCGGCTCCGAGTCACGACGAGGGGCAAGTTTTGGTTTCCAAGGGTGTTTTTATTCCTCTTCAACGTCTCTCCCATACAGAGACGCCTTATTCACGTCCAAACGCCTTTTTCAAATGTGCGCACTGAGCGCGGTGGTGCCTTTACGGGCAGTCGGAGAAATCAACGCCACCCAAAAAAATTACATCCAGCCTAGTTAAGACCATACCAAAGACTATAAAAATGGGACCCATTGCCTCCCTGCGTGTGTGACGATCATTGGGACTAAAAAAAAAAAAAAAAAAAAATTCATAAAAATTGGGTGCGTATTCTACATGGGTACAGGCTTTTTTCCAGCATCAACATGCCATTTTTAGGGTGCGTATTATACATGGGGGCGCATTATACACGGAAAAAAACGGTAATATAACATTCGTATTATATGTAACCCCCCCTGAGAGATTGCAACCTTATTGTGGTCAGGGTGTTTGCGTGCCCCAGTGACCCTAAGAACAATACCAGCAGAAGCTTTAATCTTCAGGTGGGACACCCAAGCTGGACAGGTCTTAGTGTAGAGGCTTGACAGAGTCCAATCCACTTCTCCAGGTTGAGATCTGGACACACAGCTAACAACTGCCGTGAAGAAAACACTAACAGTGTTAAAAATGTGTAAAAAAAGGAAAAAAAACAAAAAACATGCCCCCTTCATATTTCTGACTGCCCCCTCTTATGTGCATTCCTTGAACCGGCTCTGGTTGCCAGTCCTGTGCAGTGTTGAGAAGCCCTGGTGTTTCTTTGGATGTTACTCTCCAGGTGTGATGAAGTGGATTCTTCACAGGCTTCGACCTCTGACAATTAGCAATACCACTACAGATGCTCTCTGCATTTGATCATGACATAATCAGTATCTGCCTTCCGTCTCCTCTCGGACTACCTGCTCTGGGGGACTGTTGGCACCACTCTGAGGCCCTGGGCACTGTAGGGCGCTTCCTCGCCCAGCTCTTCCTCTCTCACCAGATGCTTGACCTGTGCAGGCCATGGGAGATGTTAAACCTCACTTCATCTTCATCAAACCAATCTTTCACCAGTCTTGCTGTGTCTAGTGGTGCATTGTCATCCTGATACATGGCACCGCTTTCAAGATACAATGTTTGAACCGGATGCACATGGTCTTCCAGAATTGTTTGGTAGTCTTTGGCAGTGGCCCATCTAGCACAAGTATTAGGCCAAGCGAATACCATGATATGGTAGTCAAAACCATCACTGATCCACCCCCATGCTTCCCTCTGGGCATGCACAAGAGTTGAGGTGCACATTTAATTCTGCCGTGATTTGCGCAGCTGTAGTTTTCGAGTAGAATCTGGGTCAGTACCCGAACATCCCTTCCAGATGTTGATTTCCTCTTGCGTGCACAGTTAATCCCGTTCAATATGGTTCGTCCTTCTTGTTGGTATGCTGACATTACCCTGTATACCGTGGCTCTTGATACATCACAAAAACTTTCTGTCAACAATTTGTCCTCTTTTGAATGCTGATATGTCACCCATAATATTGTGTGCATTGCAGTGTTTTGTGCAAAACTGCGCTCTTACCTTGCTAAATGAACCTTCACACTCTGCTCTTACTGGTGCAATGTGGAAACAATGAAAATTGGCCATCAGACTGGTCCAATTTAACCAAGAAACCTCCCACACTAAAATGAGAGGTGAATATTCCTCAGGTGGTTGGTGCCCTTCAACATCTGCAATGTGGTGCTGCGAATGTGTTATCAATCTATTGTGGTGAGTGCCTTCTTCTTTGCAGTGGCGTGCTGGGCAGCATCAAGAAGAGGGATGCCTCCCTCCTGGACAAACTGGTGAGGAAGGCAGGTTCTGTTGTGGGCACAGAGCTACCTGGTCTGACGTCTGCGGCAGAACGGGTGTTGGCCACACTGCTGTCCATCAAGGACAACCCCATCCACCCACTGCACAGCACCATCTCCAAGCAGAGGAGTAGCTTCAGTGACAGGCTGCTGACACTGTCCTGCTCTACAGAAAGATTGAGGGGATAATTTCTCCTCCACGCCATGAGACTTTCTAACTCAACACGGGGCACAGGGGTACAATCACAGACGTGATCATGGGTTAATGTTTGACATGTTTAACATGATTAATGTTTATTGTTTGTTTATTTATTTATACATTACTGGTGCTTGACACGAATTTGATGAGAATATAGTGCATATTTGTTATTTTATCCTGTTTATGTTCCTGCTCTTGGGTATTGATGTTGCTGGACGCTGATCAACCAATAGACCTATGCGAATCACAAATCCCAACTATGGGCAACAATTCTTTTCTTGGTTATTTGTATTAATACTTTTATTATTAATACCATACAATAATAATAATAATAGTAATAATAAATAGATTTTATTTATAGATGACACCACTCTCATCGGACTGATCCAGGACGGTGATGAGACTGCGTACAGACAGGAGGTGGAGCGGCTGGTCCACTGGTGCAGCCAAAACCACCTGGAGCTGAACCCGCTGAAGACCGTGGAGATGACAGTGGACTTCAGGCGAGACCCTTCAACACTTTTACCCCTCACTATCCGCAGTAATACTATTCTCTCCACAGACACCTTCAAGGTCCTGGGAACCACAATCTCCCGGGACCTGAAATGGACCGGCCACATAGACTCTGTCCGGAAGAAGGCCCAGCAGAGGCTGTACTTCCTGAGACAGTTCAAGAAGTTCAACCTGCCGCGAGAGCTTCGAAAGACCTTCTACACTGCCATCATCCAGTCTGTCCTCTGCACCTCCATCACTGTCTGGTTTGGATCGGCCTCCAAACAAGACAAGCACAGACGGCAACGGACAATCAGGATTCCAGAAAAGATCATTGGAATCAACCTCCCATCTATCCAAGACTTGTACCTGTCCAGGACCAGGAAACATGCAAGGAACATCTCTACAGACCCTTCTCACCCAGGTTGCAGTCTGTTTGAACTACTCCCCTCCGGACGGCGTTACAGAGCTCGGTACGCCAAAACCAGCAGACACAGAGACAGGTTCTTCCCCCAGGCTGTTGCTCTGATGAACTCACACAACTCTTAGAGTCTCAGAGTCATTACTGTGCAATAACATCCTGCTCTCCACACCTTTTTTTAATTTGTCTACACTGTTTGTACTATGTGTCCTCTCTGCATCCATTGCAGCCTGGTCATCCTGGAAGAGGGACCTTCCCATCTGTGGTCTCTTCTCAAGGTTTCTCATTTCCCCTAGCTGGAGTTTTGAGTTTTTCCTTGCCCTTTTGGGAGTTTAAGATCAGGGGATGTTTGAGAATATTTGCCATTTTTCACATGTCCTGAGTGTTGTTAGTCACCTAAATGTTGAACAGAGGGTGTGATTTACCAAAGTCAAATTCCTTGTTTGGCAAGCTCAAACGTGGCGAATACAAACTCTTGAATCTTGAATCTTGAATTTAGCAGCGCCTATCTAGACATCTACAAAAAAATTAAAACAATAATTACAAACACCATATTATTGTTATCATTAAAAAGTCAGTATCAGAGATACTGGTCATTTTTACTTGATATAGAATTAGTACCAAAATATATGCACACCACCAAGTATATAATGTTTATGTAGTTAATCTTTCATTCAGTATTTCAATAACGGAATCTCCACATTGTTAAATCAGCAATAAGGAACACAATATTCAGGTTGTGATGAAAGATGACTACCGCCCCGTGGCACTTATGCCCATCATCATGAAGTGCTTTGAGCGGCTTGTCATGGAGCACATCCGTTCCGTTCTCCCCCCCACCATTGACCCCTTCCAGTTTGCGTACCGAGCCAAACGGTCCTCTGAGGATGCCATCTGCTCTGCCCTCCACTCGGTCCTCACCCACCTGGAGAGAAGGGACTCGAGATTGTTTGTGGACTTCAGTTCTGCCTTCAACACCATTGTGCCACAACGTCTCATCAGCAAACTTGACAAGCTGGGCCTCAGTACCTACTTCTGCAACTGGCTACTGGACTTCCTCTGTGAGAGGCCACAGGTGGTACATGTTGGCGACAAAATCTCCGCCAGCATCACGCTGAGCACACGGGCCCCCCAAGGCTGCGTGCTCAGTCCGCTACTCTTCACCCACCTGACGCATGACTGCACTGCAACCCACAGCGACAACCGCATAGTGAAGTTTGCTGACGACACGACTCTGGTGGGTCTCATCACCAAGGGAGACGAGACTCAATACAGGCTGGAGGTTGACCTTCTGACCACATGGTGCAGGGACAACAACCTCCTGCTGAACGTCGACAAGACCAAGGAGATTGTTGTTGACTTCCGGAAGGCTCACACCCAACACCTGCCGCTGACCATCGACGGTGCTGTGGTGGAGAGAGTGAGCAGCGCCAGGTTCCTGGGGGTGCACATCAGTGAGGATCTCTCCTGGTCCACCAACACCGCATCACTGGCAAAGAAAGCCCAGCGCCGCCTGTACTTCCTGCGGAAACTCAGGCGAGCGAGCGCTCCTCCGGCCGTCATGACTACATTCAAAGCACTTCATGATGATGGGCGTAAGTGCCACGGGGCGGTAGTCATTGAAGCAGGACGGAGCGGGTTTCTTCGGCACAGGTACGATGGTGGCAGCTTTGAAACACGACGGGACGATGGCCTGCTGCAGGGAAGTGTTAAAGATGTCTGTGAAGACATCCGTCAGCTCACCAGCGCAGTCCTTCAGCGCTCGACCCGGGATGTCAGGGCCCGCCGCCTTACGGATGTTGATAGCGGCAAGCGCCCTCCTCACGCTGTCGGCGGAGAGGTACAGGGGCAGCTCGTGTGAAGGGGGAGTGGCCTTCAGCGGGCAAGTGCTGTTCTGAGCGTCGAGGCGAGCAAAGAAGCGGTTGAGTTCATTGAGCAGACGGACGTCGCCTTCACAGCTCTGCGGCGCGGGCTTGTAATCCGTGATGGTCTGAATGCCCTGCCAAAGGCTCCGTGCGTCCCTGCTGTCCTTGAAGTGGGCGGTAATTTTGCACGAGAACGCCCTCTTTGCATCTTTGATGCCCCGGGACAGGTCAGCCCTCGCAGTCCTCAAGCCAGCCTCATCCCCCGGTCTAAAGGCTTTGTCCCTGGCCCTCAGCAGCCTGAAAACAGCACCTGTCAGCCATGGCTTCCGGTTAGCCCGAGTGACGATGGATTTTGAGAGACACATCATCAATGCACTTCCTGATGTAGGAGGAAACAGAGTCAGTATTTTTGTTATTGTATATATGTTGTTTTGTGTTATTTGGGCCAATAAATGCAATTGCTATACAGACACCATGACATTTGTGTGATAATATATGACATGCCCCCCACCCCTCCCAAAAAATGTCGACGCCCTCCTCCAATAAAAGGTGTCCTCTTTTTCAGAAATCCAAATCTGGTCACCCTAATGTATTTACATATATTATAACATGCCATTTAATATTTTTTTTCACTCGTTAGAAAAAATATTTGTGACGGCAGTTTCGTAGCAGACGGGAAGCGGAAAAGCGTAGAACAGAGGCAAGGTCACATTTTCATAGCCTTACTTACGGCCCGTCTCCATAGAAAACTAGATTTGACGGCTGGTTGTCAAAGGCTGTGAATTTGGACAACATCAGTGCGGTCTTGTCGCGACGGAAATGACGCCCCATCATCGCAATAATGTGCGTTGAAGGAATTTTCCTATTACTTTGTATGGAGCTATTCTGACTGTCCAAATTCGCCACAGCTTATGCAGTTCACGGAGGCAGAGGTTCCGGGGTTGCGAAGGACCCATGAGGCAGTGATAGAATCGCTTTTCGATGGAAAAAAAGTGCAGCAGCTTCATCATAAAGTCACTCAGATTCCCTTGTCTTCCTCAACCATAAGAGCAGAGCTGCTATCAAATGACGTGCAGTCACAGCTGGACAGCGCCACTCAAAATACCCCCATGCATCGCCTTCGCAGCTGATGAGTCAAGCGACGTGAGTGACAAGGCACAACTTTCTGTACAACTCTGTTTCTCTATTTATTATGGTTGCAGCACCACTGTGCAACGCATGACAAGCACACATGCACCTGTCTACAACATCCTGTCGTTCATGTTTGAATAGTAAAAAGAGGCGTTCCGTACCGTCCGGAAACCTTCGTTTGCACAACACTGGTCTTTCAGTGACCCTGAGGGCCAAAAAGAAGTCTGCAGGGTCTAGAGCAGGGGTCACCAACACGGTGCCCAGGTCGCCCGTGAGGACCGCATGAGTCACCCGCAGGACTGTTCTAAAATGAGGTCAAATAGCGGCACTTGTCAGTGAGCTGCATCTATTTATTGTACAGTCAAACCTCGGTTTTCGAACGTCCTGGTTCTCGAACAAATAGGAATTCAAACAAAAAATTCGAGAGTTTTTGCTTTGGTTGTCGAACAAAATTCGGTGGTCGAACCTCGCGAGATGAGCCTGGAGGACCCGAAAAAACCCGACCGCGCGGCCCTGATGCCGACTGACTCCGTTGTTATTGTATTTTCGTTACTTTAAGGATTGTATTAACCAGGGCTGTGGACTCTGTCATTTTTGCCGGACTCGGACTCGGTGCTGATTTTGACCGAGTCCACCGAGTCCGACAATAAAAAAAAATACGTTCAATTTTATTTTCATCATGCTGCTGAGAATGCGTGTAGGAATACTGTCCACAGCCCTGCTTGCTTGTTATGAAGACAAATTTAGTTGTTGCGTGCGCGCCTGCGCCTGCCTGCCTGCGTGCGTGCACGTACAAGACCCACAATGACCCGCACGCACCCAAGATGGAAGAACCCGGGAGCAGCGAGAGAACAATGTTTTGCCTCTAGATTTGGGGGGGGAAACGGAGCGTAAATTACGATCAATGCGACCACGTTGAGTTGCACTTAGGCTAATGTTTACATTATGTACCAATGTCAAGGACGATTATGTCGCCCAGCTTATATCATTGATGTGTTTCGATATTTGTGGGGTCGTCACTAATTATTTGTGTTTAGATAAATGTCTGAGCTATAATGGTCTAATTAATGATTAAAACTTGAAAGTATCTGTTTATTGTATTCGTTTATATGTTTAATAAAGACAAAGCCATCACAAAATTGTTGTAATTATTTAGATTTTGATCTAAATTAGCCTTGAATAAATAATAAAGAATAAGCAGTCACATGAATTAACAGAAAAAATGGACAGCCGGACTCAGACTCGAACTCGGACTCATGGTCAAGAGGCCGTACTCGGACTCGGAGCAAAAATCCGACCGAGTCCACAGCCCTGGTATTAACCCCTAATCATGCCTCCAAAGAAAGCAAGTGGGAGCAGTAAAGCCATCCTAAAACACAAAGATGCTCTTAAAGCAACGCAACAGTGAGCGCCCGGCGCACTGCGGTGCACTATCGGACCAAATTAAGCTCCCTGCGCACTGAGGTCCACTCAAATTTTGGAAAGTACATCAGGACTTTAAAAATATTTTCAAAATTTTAGCGACGGCTCTGTCACAATAATGCGACCAGCGCGGCGCAGTGGCGTGTTCGGCGGTGCGCTTCAGTTGCGCGTTCGGACATAATTAAGCTCCCTGCGCACTTAGGTCCACTTAAATTTTGGAAAGTACATCAGGAATTTAAAAATATTTTCTAAATCTCAGCGACGGCTCTGTCACAATAATGCAACCAGCGCGGTGCAGTTGCGCCGTGGGCAACGCGCTACAGTTGCGCGTTTGGCGGTGCGCTGCTTTTGGGGGGGGGGGGGAATGGCGCTTGGAACGGATTAATTTTTTACCCATTATTTGTAATGGGAAAATATGATTCTGAATTCGAACAATTCATTTCTCGAACAACCTTCTGGAACGGATTGTGTTCGAAAACCGAGGCTCCAGAGATGGGGACTCGAGTCACTGTGACTTGGACTCGAGTCGACTCGAGTCGCTGTTTTGATGACTTGTGACTTGACTTGACAAAAATAAAAAAACTTGAGACTTGGACTTGGAAGTTAAAGACTTGGGACTTGACTTGACTTGAGACACGATGACTTGAATGACTTCCGTGTTATTTAGTTTATGTTTTCAGTTTGAATATGAAATTAATAATATTTTTAAAAAAGTAATATCAATAACACGGTAGGAGTGCAGGCTGAGAATGGCGTTGTCATGATTGGATCACTACCCTGTCAATCAATCAGTCGTGCCCCCTCTACCTACCTAATGTGTTTATTGGAGAATCACGCCCCTTTATATCAGACATGCACAATCATGTCAGCGGGAACGGTACCTTCGGCTATCGTAATTACCTTTATAACGGCAAAAGACGGACAGCACAGTGCAAGATATGTCAAGTCAAGTCAAGTTTATTTGTATAGCCCTAAATCACAAGTCTTAAAGGGCTTCACATAAACAGAAATTGACAATTATTCTCAAAGCATCCCCTGATCTTAAGCTCCCAAAAGGGCAAGGAAAAACTTAAAAAACCCTACCGGGGGAAAATGAGAAACATTGGGAAGGGACCACAGATGGAAGGATCCCCCTTTCAGGATCACTAGGTTGAAATGGATGCAGAGAGGGCACAAATGATACAACATGAAAATCAATGAAATAAAAAGTGGATATCCATGTCAGAGCAGAGGGCTGCCGAAGGAGCCCTCAATTGTCCTGGCAGTGTCTTCGAGGAGGTTGAGCTATGCAACAGAAACATTTCAGACAGCCAGACTTTTTCAGATTATTTTTCAATACCGTTTTTTTCCATGTATAATGCGCCCCCATGTATAATACTCACCCTAAAAGTGGCATGTCAATGCTGGAAAAAAGCCTTTACCCATGTATAATACGCACCCAAAATTTATTTATTCTTTATTTTTATTTATTTTTAAGTCCCAATGATCGTCACACACGCATCTGGGTGCGGTGAAATTTGTCCTCTGCATTTGACCCATCCCTGTGTGATTTTGATCCATCCCCTGGGGGAGAGGGGAGCAGTGAGCAGCAGCGGCGCCACGCTCTGGAATCATTTGGTGATCTAACCCCCCAATTCCAACCCTTAATGCTGAGTGCCAAGCAGGGAGGCAATGGGTCCCATTTTTATAGTCTTTGGTATGGGCTTAACTAGGCTGGATGTATTTTTTTTGTTGGCGTTGATTTCTCCGACTGCCCCTAAACGCACCACCGCGATCAGTTCGTTTAAAATGAAAAGAGGAAAGTGACGTGCGGACATGTGAAAAAGGGGGCTCTGTGTTGGAGAGAAGTTGAAGAGGAATAAAATCACCCTTGGAAACCAAAACTTGCCCCTCATCGTGACTCGGAGCCGCAACAAATGTTTCAGATTTGTGTAGGGTACATTGTGACAGCAAACGAGCAGGTGATCGAGCAAGCGTCTGATACAAGAGCATTGCGTTCGTATGGAGCGTGTTTGAAGTGAACAGCAGAGACAAAAGGAACAAGGCAAAGTGTTGTGAAATAAAATATTACCTGTAATACGCATTTTGTTATTTTCTGATTATATTAAACCATCACATTCATTGTCAGTCAAGAAGAGGACTATACGCATCGGATCCATAGTGCGCATGCGCAGTGATACTGCCTCCGTACGACGTCCAGTCCGCGATGGAGATTAAAAAACAAACAATATTTGACAAGGTTTCTGTTCCTGTCTTTGGTAATGTCACCCTGTCTTTTTGTTCCACGTCTTTGTCAGTCAGTCTTGTTGTTGGTTTTGTTAGAGAGTTATGTTAGTTTACCAAGTCTGTGTTTTGAGTTTGAGCAGCTTATTGATTACATGGTCGCCAATGATCAATATGACACTTTTCAGTCTGGTAGAGCTAATCATTCCACTGAGACAGCACTTGCTAAAGTGACTAACGATCTCCTCATAGCTATGGATTCAAACACTTCGTCTGTACTGTTACTACTCGATCTTAGTGCTGCCTTCGACACTCTAGACTTCGATATTTTATTAGGGCGTCTTAAAAGTTGTGTTGGTATTTCAGGGTCAGCACTAGGCTGGTTCCATTCCTATCTATCAAACAGGACACACCGAGTGGTCCATGGAAATGCGTCCTCGGAGCTCTATAATGTTACGTGTGGCTCGAGAGCATTTTCTATTCGGGCTCCAGAGCTACCAATGGATATTAGGACTGCTACCTCAGTAGAAACATTTAAGACACGTTTAAAGACACATTTCTATGACATGGCCTTTAACTAACCTGTAGTGGCCGATTCGGCTGGAGTTTGTTTTCTCTCCCTCTCCACCCCCTCCCTCCCCCCTCCCCGGCCGGGGAGGTGGTTAGGTGGCACCCATGCTGACAGCGGCTATCTGGATTCTCGTGGGCCAATTCAAGATGGGGGAACTGGAGCTCAACCTCCTCGAAGACACTGCCAGGACAATTGAGGGTTCCTTCGGCAGCCCTTCGCTCTGACATGGACATTCACTTTTTATCTCATTGATTTTCATATTGTATCATTTGTGCCCTCTCTGCATCCATTTCAACCTGGTGATCCTGAAAGGGGGATCCTTCCATCTGTGGTCCCTTCTCAAGGTTTCTCATTTTCCCCCGGAAGGTTTTTTTTGAGTTTTTCCTTGCCCTTTTGGGATCTTAAGATCAGGGGATGCTTTGAGAATAATTGTCAATTTTTGTCTATGTGAAGCCCTTTGAGACTGCTTGTGATTTAGGGCTATACAAATAAACTTGACTTGACTTGAGTTCCTCCAATGAACCCTGGTCCAAGCTGCACTTGGTCGCCCTGCTCCTTTCCACACTCCATCCGTGACAAGATTTTCTTCAAAAATTGTTGTACCATGATTTTCTTACAAAAAAAACCCAAAAAACAATTGTACCCATGTATAATGCGCACTCCAGATTTTAGGACAATAAATTAGTTAACTTTTGTGCATTATACATGGAGAAAAACGGTATTTGCAACTCACATGTGTCAGACACTGTCGGCAGACGTTCATTTGTTTAGATTGAGCTGTCAATCATTGTATGAGGTAATTTCTTTTTTGTTTGATTCCATGGTGTATTTTATTGAATATCAGTTATTAAAGTGCAAATTCAAATTATTGTCATATTTTTTAAACAAGTTAGACACATTGGACAATGATGGTTACTTAAAGTTACTTATATCTTGTCTTTTCACGTTACTAAAATCAGATTCTGCGGGTAAAATTGCAATAATAAGGTGACTTGACTTGGACTTGACTTGACCTATTTAAGGAGTTGACTTGGACTTGACCTATTTAAGGACTTGACTTGACTTGCCCAAAAAAAAAATGACTTGGGACTTGAAGGTTAAGACTTGAGACTCACTTGAGACTTGCACATGTGTGACCTGGTCCCATCTCTGTGAGGCTACACTGTATATAAAATAACTATATAATATATATCATATATAATATCATATAAACAACAATATTATCAAACCATCTGTGTCACATCAAATAATTAAATCCATCGATTAAATTCCTCGTCCTTTGTCAATAACGCCGCGCGTGCGCCGCTGATGTCAGCCTCGTCATTATTCCACAGATCTAGTATGTTAAAATCAAAGTCTGCTTTATTGCCAATTTCTTCAAGACACACAAAGAGACCGAAATTGCGTTTCCTGCTATCCCACGGTGACAAGACATATTACATATTATATACGTATATATATATAAATACGGTATATATATATATATATATATATATATATATACCGTATTTTCCGCCCTATAAGGCGCACCTAAAAACCTAAATTTTTATCAAATGTCAACAGTGCGCCTTATAGTCCGGTGCGCCTTATATATGGATCAAGTGAACAATTTGTTGATCCATACTGGTTGTACACAGTGCTCTGCCAAAATGTTTTAGTACGTTTTAGTACGACTAATAAATTACAAGGTCGCATCGCTTCCCAACATTACGGTAACTGTAGTCAGGGGGCGTCACCGAATAGCTGTTGTATCCGCGAGGCTATTTCATTTCAAAATAGGCTGCTCCGTTAATGTTTCGAGTAAATCTACGGATCGATATGGAAGGGAAACATAGGTAAGTAGTACCAATGCGTTAGATCAAACTTTAGTCAGTTCTGATCATTTTATAGGAGATTGTTTGAGAAACGCGATTGTTTACACTTTGCTGAGGCTCATGGGAGATTGCGAGCTGAGGGTCATGGGTTTTTGCGGATAGCTAATGCTATAACAATAGCTGCTATACGCGCGAGGCTATTTCATTTCAAAATAGGCTGCTCTGTTCATGTTTCGAGTAAATCTACGGATCGATATGGAAGGGAAGCATAGGTAAGTAGTACCAATGCGTTAGATTGAACTTTAGTCAGTTCCAATCATTTTATAGGAGATCGTTTGAGAAACGCGATTGTTTACAGAGGGCTCGTTGGTTATTGGCTAGTGGGTGCATACCGCAACCCTAGTCAACCTCAGTTTGTTGCAGTAATAAGAGCAATGAATAAATAAATAGATAGATAGATAGATAGATAGATAGATAGATAGATAGATAGATAGATAGATAGATAGATAGATAGATAGATAGATAGATAGATAGATAGATAGATAGATAGATAGATAGATAGATAGATAGATAGATAGATAGATAGATAGATAGATAGATAGATAGATAGATAGATAGATAGATAGAAATAGTTATATCATTAGATGCGCACAAAGCATTCGATTCAATTGAACATAAACATCTCTTTAAAACTTTGACCAAATTTGGATTTGGTCCAACTTTTGTTTCTTGGATAGAGATACTGTATGCTTCACCTCAAGCAAGGGTGAGGACAAATAATTTTATCTCGTCTTACTTTACCCTTCAACGGGGGACAAGACAGGGGTGCCCTCTATCCCCCCTCCTTTTTGATCTGGCCATAGAACCACTTGCTATTGCCCTGAGACATTGTGCGGATGTACGGGGAATCTTGAGAGGAGGCTTAGTTCATAAGGTTTCGTTGTATGCGGATGATTTGTTGCTGTTTGTGTCAGATCCGGATACCTCAATCCCGAAATGTTTAGACATAATGGAACATTTTGGTATGTCATCGGGGTATCGGATCAATCCTACTAAAAGTATTTTATTTCCTATTAATAATATAGCGAAAAATCATGTCTATGACTCTTACCCCTTCACGACCGCAGTAGGATCTATGACATATTTGGGGGTGAAAGTCACTAGTAGTCATACAGGTTTATTCGGAGCTAATTTCAAAAAGCTTTTGTATCAAATCAAGGAGGATTTGTTGCGCTGGTCTTCGCTTCCTATAAATTTGGCAGGCCGTATTAATTCGGTTAAAATGGTGATTCTGCCGAGGATCTTGTACTTGTTCCAAACAATTCCCATTTTTCTGCCAAAATCATTTTTTAAGGAGCTCGATGGGTACATCAGCCGCTTTATTTGGAATAAATCGATACCTCGTGTTCGGAAATCAGTCCTTGAGAGACGTAAAGAAGACGGTGGACTGGGGCTACCTAATTTTTTGTACTACTACTGGGCTGCTAATATTTTTAAAATGGCTTTTTGGTATAATTTGAATCCGGATGAAGATGGGCCATCTTGGTTATTAATGGAACAGCATGATTGTTCTCCAGTATCTCTGGCATCGCTACTGTGTGCCCCTCTCCCGCTACCAGTGGGTGAGCATTCAACCAATTTAATCATCAGATCGGGCCTTCGCATTTGGACCCAGTTTCGTAAGCACTTTAGATATACACAACCCTTGCTATCTATGCCTCTGATTAAAAACGCTGCTTTTAAACCATCACTGATTGACACTGCTTTTTTGTCCTGGGCCAGACATGGGGTGAAATGCGTGGGAAATTTGTATGTAGGGGGTAGTTTTGCAACTTGGGAACAATTAATTACGAAATTTAATTTATCTGGTACTCAATTTTTTCGATATCTCCAAGTTCGAGATTTTGTTCGAGTTCAGTTTTCATCATTCCCCCTACAACCGGATTCCAGTCCCCTGGATGACTGTTTGACACTAAATTTGCAACAATCGGGTGGTGTGTCCCGACTGTATAGAATGATTTGTAATATTAACTGCCCGCCACTTCACCATTTGAAGACCCAGTGGGAAGGAGATTTGAGTTTGAACATTTCTGATGAAATTTGGCGAAAGGCTATCAGTAAGATATACAGTACATCCATTTGTGTCAGACATAGGCTAATACAGTTTAAAGTATTTAATCGATTACATTATTCACGGACCAAATTGGCTAAAATGATTCCAAGCGTGGACCCTACTTGTACCCGCTGTAAGCAAGCTGAGGCAACCTTAGGGCATATGTTCTGGACATGCCCAAAATTACATACATTTTGGTCTAGAATTTTTGACACATTCTCCTACATCTGTAAGAGAAGAATTGACCCAGATCCAGTCACGGCAGTATTTGGGGTTGTACAGACAAAAGGAGTCTCGAAGGCTCAGTCTCAGATGATGGCGTTTTCCTCATTACTCGCTCGACGTTTGGTTCTTATGTGTTGGAAATCTCCATTGCCCCCTAGGCACTCTCGCTGGGTGAGTGAGACCATGTCCTTCCTCCAGTTGGAAAAAGTTAGAACCACAATTCAGAAGGAGAATTTTAGAACTGTATGGCAACCTTTCCTGGATTATTATGAGGATGAGTTTGATGCAAACTTATTGGAGTAATAGCCCACTCTCACCCCCCCCCCCCTTGCCCTTCCCTTTTTTTTTTTTCAAATTTAATTTTGTTTATTATTATTATTTTTTATTATTATTATTTTTTTTTTATTATTATTAATTAGGTAACAATGAGGTGTTTTGTATGGGTGAAATGTTTGTTTAGTAGGCTGTATGCAATGCAATGTCTGTTCCCATGCGAATTGTTCCAGAGCATATGCTGTTGTCATTTCTGTGTGAAAACTAATAAAAACATTTTGAAATTAAAGATAGATAGATAGATAGATAGATAGATAGATAGATAGATAGATAGATAGATAGATAGATAGATAGATAGATAGATAGATAGATAGATAGATAGATAGATAGATAGATAGATAGATAGATAGATAGATAGATAGATAGATAGATAGATAGATAGATAGATAGATAAATAAATAAGAGCAACATGGTTGAAATGGAGCAATTGTGCATATAGCAGACAGTCAGAATATAGCGCAAAAGTACAGGAGGAGTAGTGCAAGGCAGCCAAAATGTGGCCCAAAAGGCCAGGACGTTATGTAGCCGAGGGTGGAGGAGGAAGAGAGTTCAGGATCCTAATCCTGAAGTATGAAGCTGTTGGTGAGTCTGGTGGTGCGGGAGCACAGGCTTCTGTACCTCTTCCCAGAGGGCAGTAGAACAAAGTGTGAGCGGGGTGATTCACATCACTCACAATCGTGGTCGCCTTGCTGGTGAGATGGGAGGTGTAAATGTCCTTCAGGGAGGGGAGTGAAGAACCAATAATCCTACCAGCCGTATTCACTATGCGCTGCAGGGCCTTCATGTTGATACAGTGCAGCTTCCACCCCACACAGCGATACAACTGGAGAGGATGCTCTCAATGGTGCCACGGTAGAATGTGGTCATGATGGCTGGTGGAGCACTTGCTCACCTGAGTTTCCGCAGTAAGCACAGAAGGGGCTAGGCTTTCTTTCGCCAGTAAAGCAGTGTTGGTGGGCCAGGAGAGGTCTTCACTTATGTGCACCTCCAGGAATCTGGTGCTGCTCACTCTCTCCACCACAGCACCGTCGATGGTCAGTGGAAGTCAACAACAATCTCCTTGGTCTTGCTGACGTTCAGCAGGAGGTTGTTGTCCCTGCACCATGCGGTCCGAAGGTCGACCTCTGACCTGTATTGAGTCTCGTCGCCCTTGGTGATGAGACCCACCAGTCGTGTCGTCAGCAAATTTTACTATGCGGTTGTTGCTGTATGTTGCAGTGCAGTCATGCGTCAGCAGGGTGAAGAGCAGCGGACTGAACACGCAGCCTTGGGGGGCCCCCGTGCTCAGTGTGAAACACGTAACTATATTGTAGCGTTAACAAAGTACCAGGAAAGACGTGGGTTTGCTAAACGGCTCTTTATTTAACAAAACAAGAGTCCAACGAGCCAACAACTACTGAACTGTAACGATAAAAACATATACTTATACATATACAAGTTGCTACACCAAATAGAATATATCAAATAACTATAACATAAATAGTTCACCGCCACTCTGCCCCAAGCACCGGCGTCGACAGGCGTGTGGCAGCGTGGACTTCCATCCACGGAGGTGGCTGGGACCTCCGTAGAGTAGGACCGGGCCTGCGTAGGAGCAGTGTCCGACCCCCATCTACCGTCCCCGAACAGCCAGCTGCCGAGCGCCGGACCCTGACTTCCAGCCACGGAGGTGGAAGAGAGCTTCGTAGAATAGGACCAGGCGTGCGTAAAAGCCATAATAGTTTTTCAAACATTCTGTGTCACTCCAAATCATTAAATCCTTCATACTCTATGTCCTCCGTGTCACTTACAAACAAAGCCGCTAATGATGCCGGTAGTACGTGGGGCCCTTTGTCATCTTTGTCATCCCGTGATCGAATCTTTGTTCTTTATGTAAATAACCACCGCGCCGCTGACGTCACTTGCAGTTCAAATTACAGTAATCCCTTACAACATCGCGGTTCGTTTATCGCGGTTTCACTTATTTTTTTTATTTTGAAAATTTGTGAAAAAATTCACATATAAGTCGCTCCTCAGTATAAGTCGACCCCCCCCACCCAAACTATGAAAAAAGACCCGCAACATAGTCAGAAAAATACGGTAATACATTTTTCTAGTCTTACTGTGTCTGACTTCATAAGACCAAGTCGGGTTGTTGTGATGCGTCTAGTGTGTTGGTGCAGTCCCCAGTGCATGTCACTTCTCACTGTCAACCCTCACCGCTGGCTAGCAGTATGCGAACGGGAGAGCCGAGTACGTAAGTCTCTCCCTGCCAGTACATAGGGAACGCAGAGGGAGAGAGGATCCTGGAGTTCGGCAACGCACTGGAGCTGGTGCTGTGCAACACACTTTTCATAAAGGACGAAGCCAAATTAGTAACATACAGTTCGGGTGGCTGCAAGAGCACAATAGATTACATCATGGGCAGAAAGGAGGACCGAGTCCTGGTCAGGGATGCTAAGGCAATCCCCGAAGAAGAGTGTGTGTCTCAGCATTGCCTAGTCATCGGAGACCTAACTCTGCGGATCAAGAAGGTGGGGGCTAAGAAGCATCCTCCCAAGTTGAAGGTGTGGAAGCTACATAGCGGAGGGAATAAAAACGAGTTAAGGGAGAAGATTGAGCATATAGCAGAAGAAGTGGAGGAGATGATGGAATCGGGTGGTATGGATGGCAAGTGGCAGGCAATGAAGAAGGCTCTGCTTGAAGCTACAGAGGAGGTGTGTGGATGGTCAAAGGGTAAAGCAAGACAAAGAGAGACATGGTGGTGGAATGACAGCGTCGAAAGAGCGGTGAATGAGAAGAGGAGGTGCCATAAAGTATGGAAGAAATCTAAAAGGGAGGCAGACCGAGCGCGGTATGTAGAGGCAAGGAGGGCGTCACGGACAGCTGTGTGGGAGGCCCAAGAGACCAAGAGGAAAGAATTTGCAAGTGAACTGGAGAGTGAGAGAGGACAAAAGAGTTTCTTCAAGATAGCGAAGCAAATGGTTAAGGAGAGGCGTGATGTGACCGGTGCAAACTGTGTGAAGGATGAGGATGGCAACATTGTGACAGACAACAGAGGAGTGAAGGAAGTATGGCGAAGGTACATGGAGAAGCTGCTGAATGTGGAGAATGACTGGGATGGAGAGGTGGGATGCGACGAAGTGGAGGGTGAATGTGGCCCGATCACGCGAACAGAAGTGGGGAAGGCCATGAAGGATGGAAAGGCAGCTGGACCATCTGGAGTGGTGGCAGAGATGCTAAAGGCAGCGGGTGACGTCGGTGTGCGGTGGATGACCGACCTGTGTAACAGTGTCATTGCTGAGGGGCACATTCCGGAGGACAGGACAAGAATTGTCCTGGTGCCTCTATTTAAATGGAAGGGGGACCCACTCGCATGCGGGTCATACAGGCCCATAAAGCTGCTGGAGCATGGAATGAAGCTATTAGAGAGGGTGTTGGAAAGGAGGGTGAGGTCACGGGTAGAGGTGGACGAGATGCAGTATGGCTTCATGCCTGGTAAAGGTACAACAGACGCAATTTTTGTCATCCGACAGATGCAAGAGAAACACCAGGAGAAGAGGAAGAGTTTGTACTTCGCTTTTGTTGACCTGGAAAAAGCGTTCGACAGGGTGCCAAGGGAGGTGGTGAGGTGGGCCCTAAGGAAGTCGGGCGTGGAAGAGGGACTGGTTAAGGCTGTGATGGCTCTCTACTGCAGAGCCTGCACAGCTGTTAGAACAGGAGTTGGCGACAGTAATGGGTTAGACGTAAGGGTAGGGGTGCACCAGGGATCAGTGCTCAGCCCATTTCTGTTTGCTATTGTGATGGATGTGGTATCGAGGGAAGTGAGGGGTGGACTACCATGGGAGCTGCTCTACGCGGATGAGCTGGTATTGATGGCTCACAGTCAAGAAGACCTATCTAGGAAGCTAGCGGCCTGGAAGACATGCCTGGAAGTGAAAGGAATGAAGGTGAATGCGGCAAAATCAAAGGTCATGGTCGGTGGTGCTGGCCTGGGAGTGATATCGCAGTCAGGAGCATGGCCATGTGGAGTTTGCGGGAAGGGAGTGCAAGCTAACTCTATCCGGTGCAAGGGTTGTCAGAGATGGGTACACCGAAGATGCAGCGGAGTAAAAGGCAGCCTACTAGCTGCAAGTGAGACCTTCCAATGCAAGCAGTGCAGGGGAGAAGTCGCCCAAGCAGACCCAGCTGAGCAAGAGGGGCTCGTGGTAGATGGGGAGATGTACGAGGTGGTGGACAGCTTCTGCTACCTTGGACATGCTTAACGCTGATGTGAAGGTGGACCTAGCAGTGACCACAAGAGTGAGAAGTGGGTAGAAGAAATTCAGGGAACTCATGCCCTTCTTAACATCTAAGGCCCCATCCCTGAAGATGAGAGGCCAAGTGTACTCAGCCTGCGTCAGAAGTAGTATGACGTACGGAAGTGAGGCATGGGCCCTGAAAACAGAACACGAAGACAAACTAAACAGAGCAGAAATGAGGATGATCAGATGGATGTGTGGTGTGTCAATGAGGGAGGAAAAGACCAGTGCAGCTGAGAAAGAAGATGGGGGTGGAGGCCATAGTGGATGTGGTGAGGAGAGGCAGACTGCGATGGTACGGACATGTAGTGAGGAAGGATGAGAACGACTGGGTGAAGAAAGTTATGTCGTATAACGTAGAGGGAACAAGACCCAGTGGCTGACCTAAAAAGACCTGGGAGACGACCGTGGCAGCCGACATGAAGACACTCGGCATCAACCACGAGATGGCCATGGACCGTTCCCGGTGGAAGAAAGCCATATCGAGAACCCAGTCCAACCCAGCGGCGCCTGGAAAGCGGACTTTAAACCGATGATGATGATGATACCAGTTAGTGAGCAGTAATACATTGCGTAAAGAAATCTCTATGCATGTGCGGCTTGGATTACACCTTCGGCCCTCCCTGTGTGAAGTTTGCATGTGTTCCCCGTCCCTGCGTGGGTTTTCTCCGGGGCACTCGGGTTTCCTCCCACTTCCCAAAAACATGCATGGTAGGCTGATTGAGCACTCTAGATTCCCCATAGGTGTGAGTGTGTGTGTGTGGATGGTTATTCATCTCTGTGTGCCCTGCGACCAGTTCAGGGTGTCCCCCGCCTACTGCTCGATGATGGTTGGGATAGGCTCCAACACGCCCCCCCCCCGTGGGGAGAAGGGGTACAGACAGTGCCGGCTCTACGCAGGGGCAAGAGGGGCCAACGCCCCCTCAAACAGATGTCCTGCCCCCTCGAATCAAACTTTTAGAAGTGAAAAATCCGCTGATAGAAACACACGTTAATCAGCCCCCTCTCTTCTCTCATGTCGGTGCAGTGTGTGTCCTCACACAGCCTGCTGTCAGGACTCCGCGCCCCTCCGTAAACATCCAATCACTGTGAGTATGCAAATGAGGCCAGACGCAGCCAGAGAGTGTCAAGTTAGTCAGCGCGGTAGGAGTTGGAAGAAACAGTAAAAACTCTACCGAACACGTCGTAACGACCCGTGATATAACTAATGATTAACGACAACTCAAATAATAGTTAATATAACATTCATATTATATGTTCCCCCCCCTGAGAGATTGCCACTTTATTGTGGTCAGGGGGTTTGCGTGCCTCAGTGACCCGAAGAGCAATACCAGCAGAAGCTTTAATCTTCAGGTGGGACACCCAAGCTGGACAGGTCTTAGTGTAGAGGCCTGACAGAGTGCAATCCACTTCTCCAGGTTGAGATCTGGACACACAGCTAACAACTGCCGTGAAGAAAACACTAACAGTGTTAAAAATGTGTAAAAAAATAAATAAATAAAAATAACATTCCCCTTCACATTTCTGACTGCCCCCTCTTATGTGCATTCCTAGAACCGGCCCTGGGTACAGATAATGGATGGGTGGAAGTCTCCATGCATTACATTCATTACGTACTGTTGTTCCTGCTGTTGAATCCAAGACCCATTCCCAATGTGCTAATTGAGTTTGACAAGCCCACATCCTCAGAACAACATAGCAAATAGAGAGAATTATCTCAAAGTATTAAATTGTGTGAGACCCCCTTAGGGCACCTCTTCCCCCACCCACCACCAATAACACCAAACACACCTTGGAAAAACACACTGTAGTGGACCTTATATTTTCATTAAAATACATGGCATTATAAGTAAATGAGAAGACAGCAACAGGACAGAACAATGCGAAATAAGGAAACAGAAAATTTTAATATATTAATTCGAACAAAATTCCGATTAAAATTATGATTAGATGCACTGTTTCCACTGACACTAAAAATATTGATCCAATTAGGACTGTTCATGCGTCACGAAACAAATCATTTTGACATATGCATATTGACCAAATACACAAGAAACGATAGTAAAAGTAGTACCCTTTGTGACTACCATGTAAAAAAAACACTGCTTCATGCATTTCTATTTTAAATGTTATTTTGCGTATTGTTCCTGTTTGATTTTTAATACATGAATGTACAGGTGGCCCGCAGTACGTTCTACTGCATGCAATGATGAACCGAGGGATACGGCCACTTCCTGGAATGACAAAAATGTATACTGACGTCACAGACATGCGCGGTAAAGGCAGTTTGTTATGGAATTTCAAAATGTGTTTACATGCATGCCGATGGGATTATCAAGCAAAAGAAAACACCCCTCTAGTTCAGAATGAAATGTTGATCGGAACGGCCTTGATCCAGTCAGAATATTCAGAATGGGGTGGGTACATGAAGCATTTTTTATTCAGATCAATCTTTTAATCCGAATAAATGTCCCTCTGTAAATGTAGCCTATGATATTTAGATTTAATTGCGATGTGGTGTTTTTTTCATATTTACATCTCCATTTACAAGTAGTTTCAGATTTACAATTACTATTTCTTATTTTCATACTGATCACCAAAAGTCAACACATAGATATTTTGCAAAATCAGGGAAAGGTATGAAATTTATTTTATCCGTACCGCTTATCCTCACGAGGATCGCAGGTGTGCTGTCGCCAAAAGGTATCTGTTATGCAAAACAACAACCCCCTCCCCCTTTGACTCTCAGCTAAAATGTGTATAGATATACCAAAATATTCAATAAATTACTCCCTTCCAACATTGACAACCAGTGAGAGGAAACATGTCAAACCCAATTTGCTACCATAAACCGAAAATAGACAGCCGCTATTGAGCTATTGATTAATTCATTGATGATGGGCATTGTCTCTGTGATTGTTTGGGTGGCAGTGAGAAATGAACGTCAGTCTGTTTGGGCCATACAAGCATGACAAGAAGCAATGCAGTACAGTATTACATTAATTCACAGGGCGCCTGTGCCAGAGAGTAAGTTTTATGAGCAACAAGACTTGTATTCATACTGCAAACGTTAAATTCTTCAGTGGCTCACGCTTATCACCTGTATTTCCTAAAAAATGAAGTAGAACAGTTTTTGTTCTTGTCCTTGCGTAGTGGCACGTACACAGAGACTTGGAGAATGACGCCTCCGGTTAGTTGGGTTCCTCGTGGGTAGTGTTGGGCAAATTACTTCTAAAATGTAATACATTACATATTACTAGTTGCTTGCATATGTAAATAATAAGTTTCTTTACAAGATAGATAGATAGATGACGCTTATTCCTTTACTTGCTATTTTCTACTTAGGTTTGATCCCGTTTTTATTTTGAATATATGTTTTGTATATCCATTTTATGAAACCGTGACTGTGATTTGTCTCAGAAACAATGACTGCTCAGCTATATTCTTGGTTAATCCTTGATGGTAAAATGACTGGGGATTTTTCCCCTAAAAGTACAATTTTCTAATGAGAAATGATAGCCAACTTGAGTCAAGCCCCGAAGCATTTAAAGTACCACATTGTGTCCAGTAAATAGTGTGATTATCTGTAATTGATGTATGGAGTTGATTCAAACGCACTGGTCAGATACAGTAGGGGGAGTGGGATGGTTTTGTATGCCTGTTTGAAGTTGGAATAAACACAGTCCCGTGTTTCTTTTGCCTCTGGTGGCACAGTTTACATATGGGACAAATTTAGGGAGCACAGACTTTAGACACACCTGATTGAAGTCTCCGACGATAAAGACACCATGAGGATGGGCGAGTTGCTGTTAGTTTAGTGTGGCGAGCAGGATGCTAAGCGCTATGCTAATGTTAGAGTCTGCTGATATGTAAACAATGGTCACGATAACTACTCTCAGTTCTCTTGGTAGATAAAAGGGTCTGAATGATACTTCTAACACTTCTAAGTCAGGAGCACTGCCGCGTCGGGAATCAGCGGGTGAAGCCACGTCTCCGTGACGAAAATAACGCTGCAGTTGTGGACAAAGCTGTCGGAGAGAAGTCTCCTCTGTGTTTCTTGACTACAGTCCGGAGGCAAACAGGAAAAACTGTTGGAGAAGCGACCAGCAACCCTCGCCCATGCTTATGAGCTAGCCCAACAACATGAGAAATTGATAAGGGCTGTGACGTATGTCACCAGTGCCACGCAGTTGTGATCTACGCTTACGGAAGTCGACCCCAGGCCACTGTTGTCAGAGAGGAAGAGGAGTCTACCATTGAAGCTCTATCTACAGCCAGCCCTTCACCAAGAGTGTTCGTCCCACACACACCCTCAAAACGCAATGACACTAAAAAGGGTGGGGTTTGCTGCCACAATTGTCAACGTTGGGGCTACATCCAAAGGCAGTGTCTCTCCTCTCACAAAACCACAAGGGCCCCGGACTTAGGCGGTCACCCTTGCAACAGCCCTGAACCAACAACACAACCTGGAGGCTTAGAACTAGGATATGTCCATAGCTGTGCACCTCTAAGAGTGGAAGGTGTGTGCTGTCTAGGACAGCGGGTCTCGAAGAAGTTTACTGTCATTACACTTCTATGAAACCATTCAACCCGTCGTGAGACCCCCACTGCAGCCTTCGACTGTTGAGACCTTGATGGGTGTGGGGCCATTGCTGGGTGAGGTCCAAATTCCTGTCCAAATCAGCAACCGTCAGGTGACCTATTAATTTTGTGGTGGCACATATACCTGGTGACGAAGTGCTGCAAGGGCATTACTTTCTCACCCAAGCTGAAGTCAATATCGATTTCGGTGCACACCGCATCTTCCTGTTTGACGAAGGAGTTCCCTGGTAGCAAGCTGAAGCCAACCCAGGCACTTATAGTGAGAATAGCCAGAACCTTTGTTGTGGATCCCGGGCAAGAGTTTATAGTGATGAGCAATGTAAATCTCGGTGCAGCGACCTCAAAAAGAATGATGCTCAGCCCCACGAAAGGGTTTGTCGAGAATCGTCGTCAGAGTCCTAATCAATGCCCAGCCTTCCAAAGTGGTCCCGCTTTGGCTTTTCAATCCTGGCAGCAAATCCGTAACTGTTAAAGAGGGATCCATTGCTGGGCTCCTCCAACCGGCTGAGGATGTACAGCTGTCTAATGTGCCCCCAGTGAGCAACGCCATCGCCAGCCCTCTGGTAGCTCCTCAGCACCTGCAAGAACTTCATGACCAGAGCTCATCGGAGCTTAGCGACTGTAAACAGATGCTACTTAAATGTTTATTGTGCACCTATGGACATGTGTTTTCAACAAGGCCTGCTGACCTAGGCCGAACCAGCGTTGTACAGATTAAAGATTAAAAGATTAAAGTCCCAATGATTAAAGTACAGCACGACATTATGACCCGTCCTGGTGCTACAGTTAAACAGCCGCCCCAGAGCGTGGCAGGAGAGAAACAGCAGCATGCCGACCAGCAAATCCGTGATAGTCTGCAAAGTGGTGTCGCCTAACGTAGTCACAGCAGGTGGGCCTCACCCATTGTTTTAGTGCGTAAGAAGGATGGAACTCTCTGCATTGACTACAGAGCCCTCAATGACCGCACCATCACAGCTGCTACCACGTATCCAAGGTATGCTGGATACGCTCTCCACTGCCAAATGGTTCAAGCACCTTGGCTCTGGCTTCTGGAGTTGATACCAAGACCATGCAAAGCAGACACTCTTTGTACCAGAACAGGACCTTTGAATGTCATGCCATTTAGCCTTTGCAATGCCCCGGCGACATTCCAACGGCTTATAGGCTGCGTCCTGGCTGGCATGCAGTGGGATACCTGCTTGATATTTTTAGATGACATTATTGTGCTGGCCAGAGACGTGTCTGAGATGCTGGAGCATTTAGGCCAGGTGTGACAGACTTCAACAAGACAACCTGAAACTAAAACCTGCCAAATGCTGCCTCTTCGAGGCAAACTTACATACCTTAGCCATGTAGTATCTGAGCACGGTGTGGCCACCGATCCCGGAAAAGTTAAAAAGGTCCAGACATGGCCCACACCGACGTTTGTCCCGGAGTTTAGACGACCTTGCCATGTACTATCATCGGTTTGCTTCGACAGCTGAACCCTTGCACAACCTGACCAAGAAGAACGCTCGTTTTCAATGGCATGCAGGGCACAAGCGGGTTTTGACGAACTCAAGCATGCCCCACCTTGGCTCCTGTCCTCGGCTGTCCACTTGACCGTAGCGAGATGATACCGACGCAAGTGACGCAGGCAAGTGACGCAATGGACGCGGCATCAGCGCAGTTCTGTCAGCAGGAAATGGAGGGTGTGCTCGCTTATGGCAGCTTATAGTCGCAAACTGACCAGGAACTATTGCACCACAAGAACACCTGGCCATTGACGATTTCACATCCCATTTTCGCCAATACCTCCTTGGACAACACTTCAAGGTGCACACAGACCACAGCAGTCTGAGCTGGTTCACAAAAATGTAGGAGCCAAAAGGACAGTTAGCTCGTTGGCTTCAGAAGCTAGCAGAGTATGATTTCAATATTGTCCACTGGCCAGGTCGTGCGCACACCAACGCTGATGGTCTCTCCAGGAGGCGCTGCCACCAGTACTGCACATGCAAAATAAGGGACCCCTCTTTGCAACCAAAGGGCGTCACTCATCGGGCAGTTCAGTGCCAGTTGGACTCTGACTCCAGTTCCCTGTCGCTGAGTCCAGTGGAGATGGAGGAGCCAGTGGGGGTAAGTCAAAGCACCCCAAGATGCTCAGCAGAATGAACACATCAGAGCGACTGAGAAAGTATATAACTAATATAACTTATATATATTTATATATACACACACATACAGTCGTATGCAAAGGTTTGGGCACCCCTGATCATTTTCAAGATTTTTCTTTTATAAATCATTGGTTATTCAGATCAGCAATTTCAGTTACCGTATTTTCCGCACTAAAAGGCGCACCTAAAAACCTAAATTTTTATCAAAAGTCAACAGTGCGCCTTATAGTCCGGTGCACCTTATATATGGATCAAGTGATGAATTTGTTGATCCATACTGGTTGTACACAGTGCTCTGCCAAAATGTTTTAGTACGTTTTAGTACGACTAGTAAATTACAAGGTCGCATCGCTTCCCAGCATTACGGTAACTGTAGTCAGGGGGCGTCACCGAATAGCTGTTGTACCCGCGAGGCTATTTCATTTCAAAATAGGCTGCTCCGTTAATGTTTTGAGTAAATCTGCGGATCGATATGGAAGGGAAACATAGGTAAGTAGTACCAATGCGTTAGATCGAACTTTAGTCAGTTCTGATCATTTTATAGGAGCTCGTTTGAGAGACGCGATTGTTTACACTTTGCTGAGGCTCTTGGGAGATTGCGAGCTGAGGGTCATGGGTTTTTGCGGATGGCTAATGCTATAACGTTAGCTGCTATACACGCGAGGCTATTTCATGTCAAAATAGGCTGCTCTGTTAATGTTTCGAGTAAATCTACGGATCGATATGGAAGGGAAACATAGGTAAGCAGTACCAATGCGTTAGATCGAACTTTAGTCAGTTCTGATCATTTTATAGGAGCTCGTTTGAGAGACGCGATTGTTTACACTTTGCTGAGGCTCATGGGAGATTGCGAGCTGAGGGTCGTGGGTTTTTGCGGATGGCTAATGCTATAACAATAGCTGCTATACGCGCGAGGCTATTTCATGTCAAAACAGGCCACTGTTCATGTTTCGAGTAAATCTACGGATCGATATGGAAGGGAAACATGGGTAAGTAGTACCAATGCGTTAGATTGAACTTTAGTCAGTTCTGATCATTTTATAGGAGCTCGTTTGAGAGACGCGATTGTTTACACTTTGCTGAGGCTCATGGGAGATTGCGAGCTGAGGGTCATGGGTTTTTGCGGATGGCTAATGCTATAACGATAGCTGCTATACGCGCGACGCTATTTTATGTCAAAATAGGCTGCTCTGTTAATGTTTCGAGTAAATCTACAGATCGATATGGAAGGGAAACATAGGTAAGTAGTACCAATGCGTTAAATCGAACTTTAGTCAGTTCTGATCATTTTATAGGAGCTCGTTTGAAAGACGCGATTGTTTACACTTTGCTGAGGCTCATGGGAGATTGCGAGCTGAGGGTCATGGGTTTGTGCGGATGGCTAATGCTATGACGATAGCTGCTATAGGCGCGAGGCTATTTCATGTCAAAATAGGCTGCTCTGTTAATGTTTCGAGTAAATCTACGGATCGATATGGAAGGGAAACATAGGTAAGTAGTACCAATGCGTTAGATCGAGCTTTAGTCAGTTCTGATCATTTTATAGGAGCTCGTTTGAGAGACGCGATTGTTTACACTTTGCTGAGGCTCATGGGAGATTGCGAGCTGAGGGTCATGGGATTTTGTGGATGGCTAATGCTATAACGATAGCTGCTATACGTGCGAGGCTATTTCATGTCAAAATAGGCTGCTCTGTTCATGTTTCGAGTAAATCTACGGATCGATATGGAAGGGAAACATAGGTAAGTAGTACCAATGCGTTAGATTGAACTTTAGTCAGTTCCAATCATTTTATAGGAGATCGTTTGAGAAACGCGATTGTTTACAGAGGGCTCGTTAGTTATTGGCTAGTGGGTGCATACCGCAACCCTAGTCAACCTCAGTGTGTTGCAATAAAGCTTCTATTTTATGCGCCTTATAGGCCGGTGCGCCTTATATATGGACAAAGTTTTAAAATGGGCCGTTCATTGAAGGTGCGCCTTATACTCCGGTGCGCCTAATAGGGCGGAAGATACGGTAAATTATATCATATAGTAGACAAACACAGTGATATTTGAAAAGTGAAATGAAGTTTATGGGATTTGTAGAAAGTGTGCAATCATTACTTAAACAAAAGAAGGCAGGTGCATACATTTGGGCACCCCAACAGAAAAATTACATCAATATTTAGTAGATCCTCTTTTTGCAGAAATAACAGCCTCTAAACACTTCCTATAGCTTCCAATGAGAGTCTGGATCCTGGTTGAAGGTATTTTTGACCATTCTTCATGACAAAACACCTCCATCTCGGTCAGGTCTGATGGTTTCTGAGCATGGACAGCCCGCTATAAATCACACCACAGATTTTCAATAATATTCAAGTCTAGGGACTGAGATGGCCATTCCAGAATATTGTACTTGTTCCTTTGCATGAATGCCATAGTAGAATTTGAGCAGTGTTTGGGGTCGTTGTCTTGTTGAAGTATCCAGCCCCTGCGCAGCTTCAACTTTGTCACTGATTCTTGAACATTGTTCGCAAGAATCTGCTGATACTGACTGGAATCCTTGCGACCTTCAAGCTTAACAAGATTGCCTGCACTGGCCACACATCCCCACAGCATGATGGAACCACCACCAAATTTGACTGTGGGTAGCAAGTGTTTGTCCTGGAATGCTGTGTTCTTCTTCCGCCATGCATATCGCCCCTTGTTATGTCCAAATAACTCAATTTTAGTTTCATCAGTCCACAACACCTTATTCCAAAATGAAACTTGTTTGTCTAATTGTGCTTCAGCTTACTTTAAGCGACTCTGTTTGTGGTATGTGCGCAGGAAAGGCTTCTGCCCCATTACTCTCCTATACAGCATCTCCTTGTGCAATGTGCACTGAATAGTTGAACAATGCACAGTGTCACCATCTGCAGCAAGATTATGTTGTAGGTTTTTGGAGCTGCTCTGTGGGTTGACTTTGACTGTTTTCACCATCCTTCGCCTCTGCTCATCTAAGATTTTCTTTGGCCTGCCACTCCGGGCCGTAATTAGAACTGTGCCTTTGGTCTTCCATTTCCTCACTATGTTCCTCACAGTGCAAATTGACAACTGAAATCTCTGAGCTAGCTTTTTGTATCCTTCCCCTAAATCAAATTCCGGCCCGCGGGCCAAATCCGGCCCCCGGTCAGATTTCATACAGCCCGCAGCTTCGGTCTTATAATGTATTATTTATGGCCCGCCTGCACTGTCAAACTGAATTAAAAAAGTCATGAAACTTGAAACTGTAATTCCTCCTATTACCAAAAGGTGACAGCACCACCCCTCCCCGCTCATTTCTGCCATGGCGACTGCAAAGAAAACGAGGAAAGTTGACATTGAGGGCCATCGCTTTCAAGAGATATGGGAATTAAAATACTTCTTCACTGAAAATCAAAGCAATTGTGTTTGTCTAATTTCTAAATTGTTTAAGGATTTCAACCTAAAGAGACACCATCAGACTAAACATGCTAACACATAGGACAAGCTAACAGGGAGTGACCGTGCTGATATAGTGAAGCAGCTCCAAGCTGAACTGGCATCACAACAGCGATTCTTCATGCGGGGCTGTGAGTCAAAAGTAAATATTACTAAAGCAAGCTACGAAGTGGCCATGTTATTACTGTTGATGTTATGAACCTGTAGACGTGACGCAAACTACTACTTTCTGAATGATATTGTAAATGACAAGGGCAAAACTCACTTGTTTCAAGTTTTAATAATAACAGACAACTTTGCATTACTTATAACTCCTGTTTAGAATATTCATGAGGCAAAAATAATTTTAAACACATGTAAATTTAAGGTATTTCATACAGTTTGTTTGTTATCTGACTCTTCAGATATGAATGAAAGGCACATCTGCCTGAGTGGCTTATATTTGGTTATTTTGTCATTTGAAAAATAAAAATAAAGATAATTGTGACAATGAAAATTGCATTATAACAGTGTGTATTTGCATGAAATTTTTTAAGTTAAAAAATGTCCGAAAAAACTATTGACCCCCGGGCCCCTTCACTTTATCAAATCTGGCCCTCCTTGCAAAAAGTTTGGACACCCCTGCTTTACCCAAAATAAAGAGTTTGTGTCGCACGTTTGCCCTGCCTCGTCCGTGACAGAAATATCTTTTGCTTGAAAAACAGAAATTGAGCCAGATTGATAGATGAATCACTCGACGGAGTTCTTCACAGTATCAATCTGGGACCGGTCCACTGTGATTGGCTCAGAAATGGAGGAATAATTGCATGCAATACTTCAAGCTGATTGGACGATGTGGCAACTTGTACACCCAGCCAAACCTTTATTTTGACCAATCATTGTCACGCCCGTGCCAGAGCACGCTCGGCCGCCAACTTCCCTCAGCCACACCCCGTCGTTATCGTGATGTCTGTCACCTACTCCCTCTTGTTATCTTGTGTATTTAAGCCCTGCCCGTGTGTTTCTCCCTGTCGGTATCTACTGTTGTCTTCCGTCCCTGTCCGCGCCCAGTGTTCCTGTCGTGTAGTTTACCCCCGGTCTTGTCTGGAGGCTCATGGTCAGAATTTTATCAGTCTCCAAGTGGACTTCTGTCGGTCGGTCTGTCTGTTTGCTGGCCGTGAGTCTCTATCCCGTCTGTGTCTTTGTTGCCCACCTTCCTCCCTTCCAACTCCCTTTTCCCTTCAATAAATTCTGGTCCAAACTGCATTTAGTTGCCCTGACTCCACTCATTTCCTGACAATCATGGCAAAGGAAATCCTAATTGGGAAGTTATCAACTGGCCAGTAACTAATAGTATTAATATTATTTATTATCGTTACTCAGCTAGCTAGTCGCTGGTTAACTTTGTTGTTGCCAGCATGCTAGAAACTAATAATCTTTGTTGTAACTTTTTAGCTTCGTTAGATTATAACTAGCTAGTAACTCATTGACTGGAATCTATCCAGGAGGTCAAAGCATGCAAAGTATGTTCATAAAGAACTACATGGAAAACTTCTGTTGTAAAGCTGCCCAAGGAGATCACAAATCTGTGAAGTCAGCACTTGGAAATTGTCTTTTTGCCGTGCCCTTCCTCATTCACCCTCTATTGCTGTGCTGCAGCCAGTTTTAAAAATATACATTAAAGATTATGATCATGATAATCCGTTCAATGAATTGATTTCTTCAGTTATTCAGAGGTTTTGATGCACACTGTTGTCATATTTATGAATGAGATATGACATGCATCCACCACACATGTACACGCAACTCATAAGTTGGCTGCCAGCACTGAAATCATGTTACACTACCCACATCAATACTCTGTAGTTCCACCAGATGTAAAGTTTATTCAGCTTTCAGCCACCAAACCTTTCAGATGTGCCAGACACATACACCCTTCTGTAGGGCAGAACCCCAAGTATGGCTCAGTGAGATGAACCAAATTCCCAAAATAGGGCATCAAGGCTTGCGTTGGCACAAACATCAGAATACAACAGTGTTTATTCTTAAGCATAGCTACATTCTCAATTAATATAGCGCCCAAGCTGTTTATTTTTTGTTTCCCTTTGTCTTGTTGCTTTGTTATGATGGCTTTTAACTTTCGCACTTACTGGCTTTCTTTGTGGTGCCGTTGTGTGGCTGCCTTATAAGAGCCTATTGAGTTGCGCTCATGCCCTTTGTGTGTCTTTTATATACCCGCTCTGTGGTATGAAGACTGCTGGGACCTGAATTTACCCACCCCCGGAATCATTAAATGTTCAATCAATCAATCAATGGTTCTGGGTGTCTTGTGAGAAAAAGGGAGCTGCTTCTTCTTCTCGATCTTGTTGATCTCGTCAATACCGTTTTTTTCCGTGTATAGTGCGCAATATTTTACTTATTTATTGCCCTAAAATCTGGGGTGCGTATTATACATGGGTACAAAGAAAAAATTTTTTAATTTTTTTTTTTTTTAATTTTTTTTTTTTTTTTTTTAAATAAAGTCATGGTACAACAAAACCAACAACAGGACTGACCGACAAAGTCGTGGAACAAAAAGACAGGGTGACATTACCAAAGACAGGAACAGAATGACAGTAACACATGCAATGATCCAACGGTGAGCGAGGGGCAGACAGGACTTAAATACAAAACACGTTACATCGATTGAGGTGACACAGGAAGAGCGGGGTGACACGAACAGAAACTATGGCAACCTAGACACATAGCAAAACTGGGGACGAGACATGACAAATCTCCCCCGAAATAAAACTCACCTTTCTTCTTGTTTGTTGTCAATCGCGCATCGCATTCAGCCATCCTGCCCAACACACTTAGTAGAATTCATAATTGACGACACATCGTTTGATGCGATGGTGCAATCCTCGATGGTGTGTTATTGTCAAATATTGTTTGTTTTTTAATCTCCATCGCGGACCGGACGTCATATGGAGGCCGCCATTACAGATGCGCAGAACGGTTGCGCAAGACACGTCAGCTATATAAAGAGCGAGAGTTCAGTTCTCCACCTATTAGTTTCAATTCACAGTTTAATTAGCAGTTTCAATCAGCAAATAACAAAATGCGTATTACAGGTAATATATTATTTCACAACACTTTGCCTTGTTCCTTTCGTCTCTGCTGTTCATTTCAAACACGCTCCATACGACCGCAATGCTCTTGTATCAGACGCTCGCTCGATCACCTGCTAGTTTGCCGTCTGTCACAATGTACCCTACACAAATCCGAAACATTTGTTGCGGCTCCGAGTCACGACGAGGGGCAAGTTTTGGTTTCCAAGGTTGTTTTTATTCCTCTTCAACGTCTCTCCCATACAGAGCCGCCTTTTTCACGTCCGCAGCCCATGCGCGCACGGAGCGCGGTGGTGCGTTTAGGGGCAGTCGGAGAAATCAACGCCAACAAAAAAAATGACATCCAGCCTAGTTAAGACCATACCAAAGACTTTAAAAATGGGACCCATTGCCTCCCTGCGTGTGTGACGATCTTTGGGACTTAAAAAAAAAAAAAAAAAAAAAGAATTTAAAAAAAAATTAAAGAAAAATCATAAAAATTGGGTGCGTATTATACATGGGTACAAGCTTTTTTCCAGCATCAGCATGCCATTGTTAGGGGTGCGTACTATACATGGGGGCGCACTATACACGGAAAAAAACGGTACTCCCGGGGCCGCGACGCGGACGCTCCTTTCATGACCCCGAAAAGTTCATCAATCTGTCATTGAAAAGCTGGCTGCCCGCGAGGCATGCCTGCTGCTGCCGCGGCACATGCTGACTCTTTCGGCTTGAGACCTGTACTGGATGGCGCAATGTTGGAACGGGTGACGTCATATTATTGTTTCTCTCATCAACCATCTGCTATTGAGTGCATAACCACATTGCTTGCCTATGGATGGAAATCGTTTTCTTGCACCAGGTGACTAACATTTTCACTAGGTGGGTGACATTAATATGTTCACTTAGTGACTTTAATAAGCCACCATATGAGAGAAAAAGTCCATAGTATGCCAGGCAGACTGCCGAGCAAGCTGCTTGCCACTGCTGCCTTTCTTGCTGCTGGTGCCTTCATGCCTCTGCTGCTCGTGACATCTGCTTCTTTGTTCTGCTTTAGAGAGTGACACAGTGATAGTGTATGGGGCTGGGCTATGCTCAGATGAGGGTGTCAATTCTGCCAAGCCTGATTGTCACACTCTTTGGGCCCAGTGTTGGGGATTTAAATTGAGGGAGAAAAGTTCAGATGGCAGTGGTCATCTGTTCTCCCTTCTTTCTGCCCCAAATTACTTGTTCACCAAATGGGTAATGAGAACAGACATGAATGAGTTTGGGCACCTGGAGCCTGAGAGTTGATCTTCCGTGCAGGCAGCCCTGGGGATAGAAACATGAACAAGGCAAGAAAGCAAGGCAACTTTATTTACAAGGCACATTTTCAGACAAAACAACAATAACACAACACGTTAAAATATTTACAAACAGGTTAAGGACATTTAGAACAAGGAACAATGAAAAACAAAGCAGCTCCTAACCAAATTGGGCCCTTAAACAAAATTTTATTTTATTTAATTTTTCACTGTTTACCTTCAAATCCTTACTTTTCTATTGTTTTTTTAGGCAATGCCCTGGCCTCGGACGTAACAGATTATTGTACAAGTGTCCACAACATGGTTTGCTTCACTGGGCACTGCCTACAAGGAAGCACCAAGGGGTGGACATGAGACAACAATTCATTAATCAACACACTTATTTCAGCTGTGGCACAAGTTTAACAAGTTTTGTTTCTAACAAACAAGATAATGAAAAAAAATAAAAACTAGTCAGACACACCCGTTTACCAACTAACATGCATACAATATGCATACAATCAACTTTCCATTTTGGAACAAAAAATAAAGGAAAAAGATTTAATCTTAAACCGTAAAGCTTTACGGGAGAAGTCATCGACACCTAGTCATCTGGAAAGAGTGCTAACCCCCCCGCCTGGTCGTCCGGGGGGTTGCCTTCCTCTGCCTTCTGATTTTTTTTGTGTTTTAGTGCTCTAGGGACGTCAGGAGCCGTCCTTTGAGGGGGGGTTCTGTCACGTACTGGCGCCACCTGTGACAGGGACACGCCCCCCTATCAGCGGAATCGCCGCCACCTGCCACAGCATCATGGACAGCGCTACATCAACGCCGCCAGCGCAAGCCCGAGTGTCCGTCTGTCCAGTGATATTGTTTCGCCCTCCGGTCCACGACAAACCGAAGTCCGTGAAGAATCGAAGATGCAGCAGAACAGCTTGTTTATCCCAGCCTGATCGCCCGCAATAAAGTCTCTATTGCTACGCACTGGCTGCACTCTCCATTCCCTTACAGATAGTCCCTTTGTGATCCATGGTTTTTCAGTATTTTTTGTTGTATATTTACTTTCAGTATTAATGATTGATTAAAACTCCTCTCTATATTCTTTTCATAAGTGGAGGAAGATTAGCAAAGATTTCCACTGTTCACTGCTGCCCTTGTGATTTTGCTCTGAATATGACAAACATTGTATTTTTAATATACAGGACTGTGTCAGAAAATTTGAATATTGTGATAAATGTCTTTATTTTCTGTACTGCAATTAAAAAAACAAAAATGTCATACATTCTGGATTCATTACAAATCAACTGAAATATTGCAAACATTTTATTATTTTAATATTGCTGATTATGGCATACAGTTTAAGAAAACTAAAATATCCTACCTTAAAATATTAGAATATCTCCTCAAACCAAGTAAAAAATAAAGATTTAAAACAGCAAAAAAAAATCAAACATTTGAAAATGTCCATTAATGCACTCAGTATTTGGTTGGGAATCCTTTTGCACGGATTACTGCAATCAATGTGGCGTGGCATGGAGGCAATCAGCCTGTGGCATTGCTGAGGTATTATGGATGCCCAGGATGCTTCAATAGCGGCCTTTAGCTCATTTGCATTGTTGGGTCTGGTGAGTTTCAGCTTCTTCTTCACAATACCCCACAAATTCTCTAATGGAGTTCAGGTCAGGGGAATTCCCAGGCCAATCAAGGACAGTAATGCCATGGTAAGTACACCATTTATTGGTGGTTTTGGCACTGTGGGGAGGTGCCAGATCATGCTGGAAAATGACATCATCTCCATAGAGCTTTTCAGCAGACGGAAGCGTGTAGTGCTCTAAAATCTGCATTTACTCTGGACTTGATGAAACACAGTGGACCAACACCAGCAGCTGACATGGCTCCCCAAACCATCGCTGACTGTGGGAACTTCACACTGGATTTCAAGCAACTTGGATTTTGCTCCTCTCCAGCCTTTCTCCAGACTCTGGCCTTGACTTCCAAATGAAATATAAAACTTGCTTTCGTCTGAAAAGAGGACTTTAGACCACTCTGCAACTGTCCAGTGCTTCTTTTCCATAGCCCAAGTCAGACGCTTCTTCCCTTGTCTTGAGTTCAGAAGTGGCTTGACCATGGGAATACGGCTATTGTAGCCCATTTCCCGGACACGTCTGTGAACAGTGGCTTTTGATACCTGGACTCCAGCTTCAGTCCACTGTCTTTGAAGCTCCCCCAAATTCTGGAAGCGACTCTTTTTCACAATGCTGTTAAGACTGCGGTCATCTCTCTTGGTTGTGCAGCGTTTCATGCCACATTTCCCCCTTCCAACAGACTTTTTGTGGATGTGCTTTGAAACTGCACTCTGTGAACAGCTTGCTCTTTGAGAAATTTCTTTTTGCGTCTTACCCTCCTGATGGAGGGTGTCAATGATGGTCCACTGGACAGCAGTCAGATCAGCAGTCTTCCCCATACTTGTGATTTAGTTTACTGAACCAAGCTGAGTGTTTTTCAAGGCTCAGGAAACCCTTGCAGGTGTTTTGAGTTAATTAGATGATTCAAGTGATTAGTTGAATACCCTACTAGTATACTTTTTCATGATATTCTAATATTTTGAGATACGATATTTGAGTTTTCTTAAGCTGTTTGCCAAAATCAGCAATATTAAAATAATAAAAGGCTTGCAATATTTCAGTTGATTTGTAACGGGGATTTTAATCATGCAGACCTAAAGATTGTTTTTCCAAAGCTACACCAGCATGTTGATTTTCCAACACGAGGAGACAGCATCCTGGACCTGGTCTACACTACACATAAAGGAACTTTCAAAGCCACCCCCCTCCCCCACATTGGACTTTCTGACCATATCACTGTTATGCTAATGCCCACATACAGACAAAGAGTGAAAGCACACAGGCCGGTTCGCAAGCAGGTAAAAGTGTGGCCTGAGGGAGCCTCTGATGCTCTTCGAGACTGCTTTGTCAATCGTGCACTTATCTGATGTAAGTGACCGGCTCTCCGTTTAAAGCAGGGGTCACCAACTCCGGTCCTCAAGGGCGCCAATCCAGCCTGTTTTAGGTGCAGCCCTACAACAACACACCTGATTCAAATGATCAGCTCATCAGCAAGCTCTATTAAGGCTGATAGCGATCCTGATTATTTGAATCAGGTGTGTTGTTGTAGGGCTGCACCTAAAACAGGCTGGATTGGCGCCCTTGAGGACCGGAGTTGGTGACCCCTGGTTTAAAGGGTAGAATTCTGTACTTTAGCCCCTCTGCAGTAACGCAGTCTGTAGGGGAGACGAGAATTGATTTAAGCCGGTACGGAAAGAAGATTTGTTCCGAGTCTAACCTCTGTTCAGGTAACTAATCTATTGTTAGATTAATTCCGTCATTTCCGGACACCAGTCCCGCTGAAATTAAAGAAACCCGAGGGTTGAGTAACTACTTTGACGAAACCCAGGATCTCCTCGATCGCGGCCGTTTCAGCGGCTCTTCTTTCCTATAATGATAGGGGCTTTTGTTGACCGCTCGGAATAGATTTAGCTGTCTTTGTTAAGACCACAGGAATTCGTTTATTTACACTAGCGTGCACCCAAACTAGCTGAGCTCAAGTTAATGGTTTCTAACCAGATTCTGACACTCCCTGATGTCAAGGATTTAAAGCTGTCTTCATTTTAAAAAGAACTGAACGGTTTAAAGTATGACCATGATAAAGAAACAAAAGAGATTTAAAGCATAAAAGCATGAATGATTATAAAGTAGAAATTTAATGAATAAGCAAGAAAGAGAATTACAAGTTTCAATTTTTCAATTTCCACTCACCATTCTCAATAGAGCAAAAATTATTCAGTCTCGAAGGTCTCTCGATTGAGCCTAAAGAATGGAGATAACGATGCCCTAAAAATGGATCCTCTCTCCTGCACTGAGGTCTGCATTTCCTAGCCTGTCTTTAATCTTAAAATTTGACTAAGTCCAATTTGAAGATAGTATAAATTCATTTTAACGGACCTTGGGTTAATCTCAGAAAGAATTAAATCTATTTTTGTCTAATCGGTGTTCTCGACCCACGGCAGTAGCCTGCAGGGCCATACCCTTGATGGGGAAAGCTCACCGGGCGAGAGAGAGCGATGCTCTTTGTCCGAACGAACCTTTTATACCAGTCCACTTTCTGGGTACTATGCCTGCTTGGTTACGTACCAGTTTTTTTCCATGACGTCCTACATTGGCCTCAGATGACCCAAATGCTTCCAGAATAGACTGCACCTGCATCTCGGCAGGTCTCAACCGGATTCAACCAGATGAGGTGACCATGTTCTCATGGAAGTAACAATTTGATCAGGGATGCTTCATCCTGTTTCCCACTTCCAAATCTTGTCAACTGTCCGTCAACGTGACATTTGCAAATGTTTTTCTCTGACTTGTGTTCCGTCAAACAGCATTTTGTTTAGGCTTCAACTGGATGAACGTGACCGAGGTCACGCTCATGTGTGTGTCTTCCACCACTTAGTATCACCATTAACCCTTTCCGCCTCTTTGTCTTCACTCACATTTATACATTCATGTGTAAATGGAACATCAATATTACATACATGTTTGATACTGATTAAACATTGTGGTGGAAGAGAGCTGCATAGAATAGGACCGGGCGTGCCTAAAAGCCATGTTCGAACCCCATCCACCGTCCCCGGACAGCCACCCGGCCTAGCACCAGCCCCCGACTTCCATGCACGGAGGTGAAAGAGAGCTCCGTAGAGTAGGACCGGGCGTGCGTAAAAGCCATGTCCAAGCTCCATCCACCGTCCCCGGACAGCCACCCGGCCAAGCGCCGGCCCCAGACTTCCATCCACGGAGGTTAAAGAAAGCTCCGTAGAGTAGGACCGGGCCATAATAAAAAAAGCCATAATAGTTTTTCAAACCTTCTGTGTCACTCCAAATCATTAAATCCCTCATTCTCTTCGTCCTCCGTGTCACTTACAAACAAAGCCGCTAATGATGCCGGTAGTACGTGGGGTCCTTCGTCATCTTCGTCATCCCGTGATCAATCTTTGTCCTTTATGTAAACAACCGCCGCGCCACGCCGCGTCGCGCTGCTGACGTCACTTGAAATTCAAATTACAGTAATCCCTTGCTACATCGCGGTTCGTTTATCGCGGTTTCTATCGCCCCCCCCACCCAAACTTTGGAAAAGAAACGCGATTTATAGTCCGAAAAATGCGGTAATCTTGATTTTATTTTTACGGTAATGTTCCCTGACTATGCAAAATTTGTACTCACCACTTACCATGTTTTTGTCTGTTTGTTCTTTTGATACTCCATGTACTAGCTTACATCATCATATTCTGAGTTTAATCATGCTTCCAACCATATACCGTTTTTTTCCTTGTATAATGCGCAAAATTTAACTAATTTATTGTCCTAAAATCTGGGGTGCGCATTAGTATACATGGGTACAAAAATCTTTTTTTCTTTTTTTATTTTTTCTTTTTTTTTTTTTTTTTTTTTTAAGAAAGTCATGGTACAACAAAACCAACAACAGGACTGACCGACAAAGACGTGGAACAAAAAGACAGGGTGACATTACCAAAGACAGGAACAGAAACCAAACAGACATCATGACATCATCCGACGGTGAGCGAGGGGCAGACAGGACTTAAATACAAAACACGTTACATTGATTGAGGTGACACAGGAAGAGAGGGGCGACGCGAACAGAAACTATGGCAACCTAGACACATAGCAAAACTGGGGACGAGACATGAAAAATCTCCCTCGAAATAAAACTTGAAATCACCTTTCTTCTTGTTTGTTGTCAATCGCGCATCGCATTCAGCCATCCTGCCCAACACACTTACTCAGTAAAATTCATAATTGACGACACATCGTTTGGTGCGATGGTGCAATCCTTGATGGTGTGTTATTGTCAAATATTGTTTGTTTTTAAATCTCCATCGCGGACCGGACGTCATACGGAGGCAGTATGACTGCGCATATGCACTATGGATCCGATGCGCAGAACGGATGCGCAAGACACGTCAGCTATATAAAGAGCGAGAGTTGTTTTCTTCCTATTAGTTTCAATTCACAGTTTAATTAGCAGTTTCAATCAGCAAATAACAAAATGCGCATTACAGGTAATATTTTATTTCACAACACTTTGCCTTGTTCCTTTCGTCTCTGCTGTTCACTTCAAACACACTCCATACGACCGCAATGCTCTCGTATCAGACGCTCGCTCGATCACCTGCTCGTTTGCTGTCACAAATCCGAAACATTTGTTGCGGCTCCGAGTCACGACGAGGGGCAAGTTTTGGTTTCCAAGGGTGTTTATTCCTCTTAAACGTCTCTCCCATACAGAGCCGCCTTTTTGACGTCCGCACGCCTTTTTCACATGTGCGCACTGAGCGCGGTGGTGCCTTTACGGGCAGTCGGAGAAATCAACGCCAACAAACAAAATTACATTCAGCCTAGTTAAGACCATACCAAAGACTATAAAAATGGGACCCATTGCCTCCCTGCGTGTGTGACGATCATTGGGACTTAAAAAAAAAATATATAAAAAAAATAAAAGAAAATTGGGTGCGTATTATACATGGGTACAGGCTTTTTTCCAGCATCAACATGCCATTTTTAGGGTGCGTACCGTTTATTTCCGTGTATAGTGCGCAAAATTTAACCAATTTATTGTCCTAAAATCTGGGGTGCGCATTATACATGGGTACAAAGAAAAAAAAAAATTTTTTATTTATTTTTTTTTTTTTTTTTTAAAGAAAGTCATGGTACAACAAAACCAACAACAGGTCTGACCGACAAAGTCGTGGAACAAAAAGACAGGGTGACATTACCAAAGACAGGAACAGAAAGCAAACAGACATCATGACAGTAACACATGCAATGATCCGACGGTGAGCGAGGGGCAGACAGGACTTAAATACAAAACACGTTACATCGATTGAGGTGACACAGGAAGAGAGGGGCGACGCGAACAGAAACTATGGCAACCTAGACACATAGCAAAACTGGGGACGAGACATGACAAATCTCCCCCGAAATAAAACTCACCTTTCTTCTTGTTTGTTGTCAATCGCGCATCGCATTCAGCCATCCTGCCCAACACACTTAGTCAGTAAAATTCATAATTGACGACACATCGTTTGATGCGATGGTGCAATCCTTGATGGTGTGTTGTTTTTATTGTTTGTTTTTTAATCTGCATCGCGGACCGGACGTCATGCGGAAGCAGTATGACTGCGCATGCGCGGAAGCAGTATGACTGCATGCGCACTATGGGTCAGCTGCGCAGAACGGATGCGCAAGACACGTCAGCTATTTACTAATTAGCGAGAGTTCGGTTTAATTAGCAGTTTCATCAAAATGGATAAGAGAGCAAGTTATACTGTAGCATTTCGAAAGAAAGTCATTGAAGTGGCAGAAGAATTAGGCAATAGGGCAGCTGCGCGCCAATTTGACGTCAATGAGTCAAACATAAGACTCTGGAGGAAGAAAAAAAATCAATTTGATACAGCGAAGGCTTCAGCAATATAGTCCTCTTCTCTTCTTGACTGACAATGAATGTGATAGTTTAATACAATCAGCAAATAACAAAATGCGTATTACAGGTAATATTTTATTTCACAACACTTTGCCTTGTTCCTTTCGTCTCTGCTGTTCACTTCAAACACGCTCCATACGAGCGCAATGCTCTCGTATCAGACAAGGCTTGCTTGATCACCTGCTCATTTGCTGTCTGTCACAATGTACCCTACACAAATCCGAAACATTTGTTGCGGCTCCGAGTCACGACGAGGGGCAAGTTTTGGTTTCCAAGGGTGTTTTTATTCCTCTTCAACGTCTCTCCCATACAGAGCCGCCTTTTTCAGTCCGCACGCCTCTTTACCGTGCGCGCACGGAGCGCGGTGGTGCGTTTAGGGGCAGTCGGAGAAATCAACGCCAACAAAAAAAATGACATCCAGCCTAGTTAAGACCATTCCAAAGACTATAAAAATGGGACCCATTGCCTCCCTGCGTGTGTGACGATCATTGGGACTTAAAAAAAAAAATTAAATGAAAATTTTTTATTTTATTTATGTATTTTATTTACAAATCATAAAAATTGGGTGCGTATTATACATGGGTACAAGCTTTTTTCCAGTATCAGCATGCCATTTTTAGGGTGCGTATTATACATGGGGGCGCACTATACACGGAAAAAAACGGTATTATACATGGGGGCGCATTATACACGGAAAAAAACTGTATTTTCTTTGTTAGGCAAAATATTTCCCTCTGTCCAGAACGTTCAGTAGTAATCGAAAACTGGCGTCTAGCATTAGTCAAAACATAAGATATAATCAAGTACTGAACATTTTTAGGCGACTTTGGCAGTGTCCGTGATTTAGAAAATCATCCACGGAACCAAATGGTGACCATCCGACGTGATTTTTTCAGAAGGGAAAGTGCATGCTTCAGGAAGGATTCTTCTTTCTCCGCTCTTGCTCAACAATATTGCAGTCCAATCGACACAAAAGGTAAGGGGCAACCTTTTTTTTCAATAAAATCTTCTAGTTCAGCATTATTGTGGAGTGAAAGCATAGAAAAATTAAAAATGAATAATTTTAACCCTGTGTTCAGGAATGGTAGTTGTATATACATTTATGATCGTATGGATGATTTCTTTTTGAAAAGATGGTGAGGACTTTGTCTGATCAGCGAAGGGCGCTCACACCGCTGAACCAGCTCAGTTGCCTAGTGGTTAGAGTGTCCGCCCTGGGACTGGAAAGTTGTGGGTTCAAACCCCAGCCGTGTCATACCAAAGACTGTAAAGATGGGACCCATTGCCTCCCTGCTTGGCACTCAGCATTAAGGGTTGGAATTGGGGGTTAGAAGGAGTGGAGCTCTTTACAAACCCTAGGCTTCGTCTCCCTCCTTGCACAGTTATTGATTTAATAATATGTGCTAAACAATAAACTAACTAAACTAACTTGTGGGATGTCAATGGCTAGCATATGGGCTCCGGAGTGGCCTCAATAGTAGACGCTTACGGACTTTGTACTGTTGCCTAAGGTCAGGGTCGATTAGATCGGCCAGGCCACCAATACGAGTCAGGGACTCGTAAAAACAAAAAAACAAAAAAAAAGGTGAAGGCATCGCTGATATAGCAGGACGGATGGCTGGCGACCTTAAAGCCTTATATTGTTGTCTAGGCCGAAGGGTAACTGTGTTAACCAGGTCGCTACATATATGTTGAAGTGTGTCTATGTTTATATTGTGTGGAAAGCAGGCTTGGCTGTCAGATAGGACAGCAACGCAGCTGGAGACGTGAGTGATTAGTTGTGGTGCTGCTGTTCATGGGGTGGAAGTGATGGTTTGTGGTTCATGAAGAACAATAAGTTGATTTGTATAAAATTGTTTACTTTTATTTGGCATGTGAGTTGGAGTCAGAAAAATGGCTTCACAAGAATTTGATCAAGAATGTATATAGTATATGTATAATTAGTAGGGGTGTAACGATTCATCGATACACATCGATTAATCGATATAATGCTCTACGATCCATCCATCCATCCATCCATCCATCCATCCATCCATCCATCCATCCATCCATCCATCCATCCATATCCATCCATCCATCCATCCATATCCATCCATCCATCCATCCATCCATCCATCCATCCATCCATCCATCCATCCATCCATCCATCCATCCATATCCATCCATATCCATTAGGGGTGTAACGATACATCGATACACATCGATTAATCGATATAATGCTCTACGATTTATTGGCATCGATGCTAAACGTAAACATCGATTTATATCGCCGTGTTTGACCTCGGACATTAGACGCGACTTTATTTTGAAATTCAATTCATTGTTGCTTGCTTCCTCTCCAGTGCGCCCGGCGTTGTTGTGTTGTGAGCAGAGCACGCACGTGAAAGGGGAGGCGACAACTAGTACGTGGCTCCTGGGCTGGTGCTATGGCTAGTGTCCTAAAAGACGAGGAAATTTGCTCCCCTTTAGGCTTCAAGTATGTATACTACAATACTCTTGTAATTTCCTAAATAAAGACTTTGCAGTACCTTGTTGATTTTGCGTATGAATTGTTATAAATCAGGTTATTGTTCTATATTTTTTATTAAAAAAAAAGAAATCAATCGTAGAGCACTATATCGTGATATATCGTGAATGAATCGCAGCAGGCTTTAAGATATCGGCAAATATCGTATCGTAGTTCTTTGTATCGATATTATATCGTATCGTGACAAAACCCGCGATTTACACCCCTAGTTGGCACCTTTATTTGCCACAGACTCGTACAGACTTTACATGCAAGGCAGGCACAAGCACTCAGCTTCATGAGGATCACGACCCTTTTTTTCTATTCAACTGCTCCGTGAACATGCATTTTTCGTTTCGGCATTGTAAACACTCAATGTAGACTGGCCAGCCCACCCTACTTAGTAGCAAAGTGACTATGTTTGAGGAAAAGGGCATGACTTATTTGCAAACAATACAGAAAAACCTGGAATTGGGTGAAATGGAACGGGAACGAAGTGGGGACGCTCGGTGCCGCACTGGTTAGCACGTTCGCCTCACAGTTAGGAGAGTGCCAGCTCAATTCCACCTCCGACCCTCCCTTTGTGGAGTTTGCATGTTCTCCCTGTGCCCGCGTAGGTTTTCTCCTAAAAAAAGAGCGTTTGGGCGACATTCCTGAGTGGATGAGGACGAGGCTCGCGTAGGTTTTCTCCGGGCACTCCGGTTTCCTCCCACTTCCCAAAAACATGCTTGGTAGGCCAATTGAGCACTCCAAATTGCCCCGAGGTGTGAGTGCGAATGGTCGTTCGTCTCTGTGTGCCCTGCAATTGGCTGGCAACCGGTTTAGGGTGTCCCCCGCCGACTGCCGGGATAGGCTTCAGCATGCCCGTGACCCCTGTGGGGACAAGCAGTATGTATGTATGTATTAGGGGTGTAAATCGCGGGTTTTGTCACGATACGATATAATATCGATATAAAGAACTACGATACGATATTTGCTGATATCTTAAAGCCTGCTGCGATTCATTCACGATATATCGCGATATAGTGCTCTACGATCGATTTTTTTTTTTTTAATAAAAAATATAGAACAATATCCTGATTTATAACAATTCATACGCAAAATCAACAAGGTACTGCAAACTCTTTATTTAGGAAATGACAAGAGTATTGTAGTATACAAATCGCTTACTTTAACACTGAACTTTGATGTCGTATTTTTTCTTTAAATGTGCGGCGAGATTTGTGCTCCCTGAATATTTGATCACCGCATGGCAGGATTTACAAACTGCACGTGTCTTGTCCGTTGAGCCATCTTTTCTTTAGAATCCAAAGTGCTTCCAAACGAATGACTTGAAGCCTAAAGGGGAGCAAATTTCCTCGTCTTTTTGGACACTAGCCATAGCACCAGCCCAGGAGCCGCGTACTAGTTGTCGACTCCCCTTTCACGTGCCTGCTCTGCTCACAACACAACAACGCCGCGCACTGCTCCCTGCTCCCGGAAGAGGAAGCAAGCAACAATGAACTGGATTTCAAAATAAAGTCGCGTCTAATGTCCCAGGTCAAACACGGCGATATAAATCGATGTTTACCTTTAGCATCGATGCCAATAAATCGTAGAGCATTATATCGATTAATCGATGTGTATCGATGTATCGTTACACCCCTAGTATGTATGTATGTATGTATGTATGTATGTATGTATGTATGTATGTATGTATGTATGTATGTATGTATGTATGTATGTATGTATGTATGTATGTATGTATGTATGTATGTATGTATGTATGTATGTATGTATGTATGTATGGATGGATGGATGGATGGATGGATGGATGGATGGATGGATGGATGGATGGATGGATGGATGGATGGATGGATATGGATAGGTGTTGGTCCGTTTACCTCGATCGGTTACGGGTTGATGTTCACGTTCATGTGGCTGAACATCACATCGCGTACGTCGAGCCAAATTGGCCACTCTTTTTTAAACACTCGGCACTGTGTCCACCTTGCTTTTCCTTGGGCAACTCGTTTTAATAGAAGGATTCTAGGGGAAGGTTTGTGGGTGGCTTTAGCGTAAAACTGTATCTGAAAGCTCAGCGCGCGAATTACAAGAATGCTGTCGTCACAGCCCACGCTCTAAATTCGGGACTGATACAAATAGAGCGCGAGTGCGCCGTGTTCGTACTACTGAGTACGTACACGCACTTGTGAGTGTGCACCAAGCTTTTTGACACGGCTTCCGGTAGTAAATGCGCAGGCGAGCGGTTCCCCATCTACTGGGGAAACGCAGCCATTGCAGGTAAAATGACCCAAAAAAATGTTTAATAATACAATTTATTCAGGGTTGGCGGGCCGGATTAAACGGTCCCGTGGGCCGGATGTGGCCCGCGGGCCGTAGTTTGCCCACCCCTGAGCTAGGGGAAATGAGGAACCTTGAGAAGAGGCCACGGATGGGAAGGTCCCTCTTTCAGGATGACCAGGCTGCAATGGATGCAGAGAGGACACATAGTACAAACAGTGTAGACAAATTCAAAAAAGGTGTGGAGAGCAGGATGGTATTGCACAGTAATGACTCTGAGACTCTAAGAGTGGTGTGAGTTCATCAGAGCAACAGCCTGGGGTAAGAAGCTGTCTCTGTGTCTGCTGGTTTTGGCGTACAGAGCTCTATAACGCCGTCCGGAGGGGAGTAGTTCAAACAGACTGCAACCTGGGTGAGAAGGGTCTGTAGTGATGTTACTTGCATGTTTCCTGGTCCTGGACAGGTACAAGTCTTGGATAGATGGGAGGTTGATTCCAATGATCTTTTCTGCAGTCCTGATTGTCCGTTGCAGTCTGTGCTTGTCTTGTTTGGAGGCCGATCCAAACCAGACATGATGGAGGTGCAGAGGACAGACTGGATGATGGCAGTGTAGAAGGTCTTCAGAAGCTCTCGCGGCAGGTTGAACTAATTCGCTGTGCTTTGTGGAAACGTGGCTCAGCCCCCCACCACGCCGTGGAGCTAGTGGGGTTTCGGCTAACTCGTGCAGATCGCAGCGCGATCGTCATGGCGGCTGTTTACATTCCACCACACGCACGTGCGAGTGAAGCCACGCATATGCTGGTTGACCAGGTAACAGACATGGAGAAACTTCTACCAAATTCACTAATCACTGTTCTGGGTGATCTTAAGAGGGCGAACCTCGCACACGAACTCCCCAGATACAGACAGCACTTAACGTGTCCTACCAGAGGGGCACAGACTCTGGACCACTGCTACACCGTGATCAAGGATGCATACCACTCTGCGGCTCGTGCAGCTTTAGGACTCTCGGACCACTGTCTAGTTCATCTGATCCCGGCCTACAGACAGAAACTAAAAACCTCTAAGCCTGTGGTGAGGACTGTGAGGAAGTGGACAGTGGAGTCAAGGCAGGACCTCCAAGCCTGCTTTGACTGCACCGATTGGGGAGTTTTCGAAGAAGAACTTCAGACTTGCATGAACTCACTGACACTGTCACATCATACATCAGTTTTTGTGAGGATCTGTGTGTGCAGACTAAGACCTTCTGCACGTACAACAACGACAAACCTTGGTTTACGCCAAACCTCAGGAGGCTACGCAAAGTCAAGGAGGAGGCCTACAGGAGCGGTGAACCGAGAGGTCAGGAAAGCCAGGAGGTGTTACGGGAAGAACCTGAAGAGACACCTCTCTGCCAATCCTGATCCCTCGACAGTGTGGAAAGGTCTGCAGAGCATCACGGGCTACAAGAAACGAACCCCCCGTCCTGTGGAGAGCCCAAGGCTTGCTAACCAGCTAAAACGGTTCTACTGCAGGTTTGATCGGTCCACCCACACATCGGGACTTCCTGCAGCACAATCTACATACTCACCTCTCCCCACAACTGCTCTGTCCACACCTCTATCATCGTTGTCACCCACTCTCTCTCTTGCAGAGGCCGCACCCGCACTCCAGATCCGCGAGGAGGAAGTGCGCCAGATGTTCTGGAGACAAAAGACCAGGAAGGCACCGGGCACCAGACAGCGTGTCACCTTCCTGCTTGAAAGTCTGCGCTGAGCAGCTGGCGCCCACCTTTGCACGGATCTTCAACCGTTCTCTGGAGCTGTGAGGTGCCCTCGTGCTTCAAGAGCTCCACCATCGTTCCAGTGGCCAAGAAGCCCGCCATCACAGGTTTGAATGACTATAGACCTGTCGCACTGACATCTGTGGTCAGGAAATCTTTCGAGAGGTTAGTGCTGAACCACCTGAAATATGTCACGGGCCCCCTGCTTGACCCCCACCAGTTTGCCTACCGGGCAAACAGGTCAGTGAATGATGCGGTCAACATGGGACTGCACTACATCCTGCACCACCTGGATACCCCAGGAACGTACGCCAGGATCCTGTTCGTGGACTTCAGCTCGCCGTTCAACACCATCGCTCCTGACATCCTCCAACAGAAGCTCATCCAGCTTGGGGTGCCTGCCTCCCCCTGTCAGTGGATCACCAGCTTCCTGACCAACAGGAAACAGCGTGTGAGGCTGGGGGGCATCACATCTGACACCCGGACCACCAATACTGGAGCCCCTCAGGGGTGCGTCCTCTCCCCACTGCTCTTCTCTCTCTACACCAATGATTTCTCCTCAGGTAACTCTCTTGTGAAGCTCCTGAAGTATGCAGACGACACCACTCTCATCGGACTGATCCAGGACGGTGATGAGACTGCGTACAGGCAGGAGGTGGAGCGGCTGGTCCACTGGTGCAGCCAAAACCACCTGGAGCTGAACTCGCTCAAGACCGTGGAGATGACAGTAGACTTCAGGCGAGACCCTTCACCACTTTTACCCCACACTATCCGCAGTAATACTATTCTCTCCACAGACACCTTCAAGTTCCTGGGAACCACAATCTCTCGGGACCTGAAATGGACCGGCCACATAGACTCTGGGCTTTCAACCGTTCATCTTTTGCCTACCTATTCCACAAAGTCCAGCTTACTAAAAATTGACCCCCACTTCCAGTGTGGCGGCCATCTTGGATTGACCCTGAAGTGACCCAATGAACCCAGAATGAACCGAAAGTGCCCCGGATCAAACCGGAAGTGGCCCCAAATGAACCGGAAGTGACCGTAGGCAAACCGGAAGTGACCTTAGGCAGACAGGAAGTGACCCCAAATCAAACCGGAAGTGACCCCAAATGAACCAGAAGTGACTTTTTAAACCGGAAGTGACCCCATATAAACCGGAAGTGGCCTCAGCTAAACCGGAAGTGACCTATATTAAACCGAAAGTGACCCAAATAAACCGGAAGTGACCCAAATTAGACCGGAATTGAACTTTTTTAACACTAAGTGCCCAAAATAGCTACATCAAAAGTCAAAGTCAAAGTCTGCTCTATTGTCAATCCCTTCACATGTCAAGACACACAAAGAAACAGAAATTACGTTTCCTCTATCCCACGGTGACGAGACATAGTACACGATAGACATACAAGTAGACGACACAAAATAAAAACAAGAAGGCACAAACAATAAATAATAAATAAATAATATGAGTGATGAATAAATAATAAATAAACAAACAACACAATAAATAAGAAGAGCAAAACTGAGCCAGTGTGCATACAGCAGACAGTAAGCATAGCGCAAAGTACAGGACGCTATGCAGAAAGGGGGAGAGAGGATCCTAACAGCCTGGAGTATGAAGCTGTAGGTGAGTCTGGTGGTGCAGGAGCGCAGGCTCCTGTACCTCTTCCCAGAGGGCAGAAGATCAAACAAAGAGTGAGCGGGGTGACTCACATCACTCACAATCGTGGTCGCCTTACGGGTGAGATGGGAGGTGTAAATGTCTTTCAAAGAGGGGAGTGAAGCACCAATAATCTTACCAGCCGTGTTCATAATGGGCTGCAGGGCCTTCATGTTGTAGTCAGTGCAGCTACCACCCCAAACAGCAATACAGCTGGAGAGGACGCTCTCAATGGTGCCACGGTAAAATGTAGTCATGAGGGCCGGAGGAGCGCTCGCTCGCCTGAGTTTCCACAGGAAGTAGAGGCGGCGCTGGGCCTTCTTCGCCAGTGACGCGGTGTTGGCAGACCAGATCCTCACTGATGTGCACCCCCAAGAACCTGCCGCTGCTCACTCTCTCCACCACAGCGCCGTCGATGGTCAGCGGCAGGTGTTGGGTGTGACCCTTCCGGAAGTCAACAACAATCTCCTTGGTCTTGTCGACGTTCAGCAGGAGGTTGTTGTCCCTGCACCACGTGGTCAGAAGGTCAACCTCCAACCTGTAATGAGTCTCGTCTCCCTTGGTGATGAGACCTACCAGAGTCGTGTCGTCAGCAAACTTCACAATGCGGTTGTCGCTGTAGGTTGCAGTGCAGTCATGCATCAGCAGGGTGAAGAGCAGCGGACTGAGCACGCAGCCTTGGGGGGCCCCTGTGCTCAGCGTGATGCTGGCAGATACTTTGTCGCCAACACATACCACCTGTGGCCTCTGACAAAGGAAGTCCAGTAGCCAGTTGCAGAGGTAGGTATTGCGGTCCAGCTTGTCGAGTTTGCTGATGAGACATTGTGGCACAATGGTGTTGAAGGCAGAACTGAAATCCACAAAAAGCAATCTCACATACGAGTCCTTTCTCTCCAGGTGGGTGAGGGCCGAGTGGAGGGCAGAGCAGATGGCATCCTCAAACTGGAAGGGGTCTATGGTGGGGGGGAGAACGGATCGGATGTGCTCCATGACAAGCCGCTCAAAGCACTTCATGATGATGGGCGTAAGTGCCACGGGGCGGTAGTCATTGAATCAGGACGGAGCAGGTTTCTTTGGCACAGGTACGATGGTGGCAGCCTTGAAACACTGGTTTAGGCCACTTGTGGCATCTGTCGTCCTCCAACAGTCACATTGGGATTAATCCAAAAGAGTTTGATCACAGATTCATTCCTGCGAGTCCAGGGCGGTTAGGGTAGCGTCACTGACTGTGATGGATGCCATACATTTCGCTTCAGTGACATTCATTGCTTTGGCCTCCAAGTGAACTTGTGTGGAGCAAGGGGAGTTTTTTAACACACACATAACATCCCACCTGTGTGTGCGCTCTCACAGTGACCTTCACATACCGGTACCAAGCGTTGATTTCGTATGGGTTTCTGGGGTCTCATGACCAGTCCTCAAAGTTCTCACCGTGTGACCATCGTTTTCCACGGTCAACATTGACACTTGGTCTGTTCAGATGTGTCCATAGACTATAGCATGCTCCAACCACAATGCAGCAGAGGATCCACCTGGCATGTGGAGCCCCGTTGTTACAAAGATGACAGGAACACCGAGACATACCCCCGCCTAGCGGAGTTGGGATCGTTGTTCGTAGACTTCACCACCACCCCGAAATGAGGGGTCCAGCACTCCCTGTAGCTTGCAGTGGCCGAGGTGAATCCAGCTGGGTCGTACAGCGATCTTCACTGCGGTGGGGGAAGTCAGCAAGACTTGGAATGGTCCCTCCCACCATGGCTGGCCCAGTTCTTTCTTTTGATTACCTTGATGTAGACCCAGTCTCCTGGATTGATGGGGTTGTCGACCTGTGAGGAGGAAAGATCAGGCGGCAGTAAATTTGCATTTGATACATCCTTCAGCCTGAGGGCCCTGATCATGCTACCTATGTTCTTCGTCTGCTTTTTGCAACTCTTGTAGTCAATTGTAATGCCTTTTTGAACGAGGCAGATAGGAGTGTTTGAAAGAAGAGTTTGAGCACTTCCTAATGATTCCTCCTAACCAAAGACCGTTCATGACAGGGGCTTTCCCATTTATTGCCTCCTGTCTTAAAGGAGATTCCCTTTTCCATGCCGTCTTCTTCCTAACACGTTCGCACCCACACAGGTTGTGCACATAAACGCACACACACCGAGCGCGCACCCAAGGCTCAGATGAACAACAACAGCCTGACACAACTTTACAGAGATTACGCACGAATACAGAACACAAAAAGGTATTCCATACATCTCTCATGTAGCTTCTTTTGATAGAACCTCCTATTGGTAACTGTATAGCGGACCGTTTAGCATATAATCCCTTACTCAACTCCCTTGCTTCTACTTTTCCATGTCGGTGCAGTCGTAAGTGATCCCTATTGCAGTCATTGTCTTGTTAACTGTCGCCTTGTGCGACTCCTATGCATGATTGTGTGAAAGTCAATAATTCAACGTATCCAACTTTCTGGCCACCCAAACTCCACTGTGGTGCAACGAATTTACTATTTTAATGAGTAGGTACATTGAGCAACCTAGCTTCCTCTTGACTGAATTCACTTTAGTCCAAATGTCCTATTCTAAAATTTATCTAACTCAATTTCTACTTATGCCTGATGAGCCAAAACATCAGATCTCGCTCTTGTTTCTCACCGTTTTAGCCTATTTGTTTTGTCCAATCTGTTCAATCTCTGACCATGATGCTTCTCTCTGTAGCTCTACGCATTATTGAATTTTTATCAAATCTCCTCAGTTCTGTCAAACTCAGTGCACAATGAAGCTCCTGTCCACTTTGACTCAAGCCCCACCAAGTTTAGCCACGCCACAGCAAGGAGTGCAATTTGGCCGTCGGCCACTTCATGTCCATGTGTCTTCTGCTGCAAGTTGGTGTTCTTTTGTTGTTGCTTCAGAGCCAACCCATTCATCACTCTCGAATGAGTCCATTGTTCAAATGAGTCAATTTTCAACATTGTGAGTTCCTCTGCTTCTCACTGTCTTTTTTTTTGTCCCCGAGGATGTCGTCTTTCCTCCGGAGTGTACTTGCCCCCCTCCAAGCACAACAGTCTTTCTTTGTCCTCGCCAAAGGTCAAAGGTGCCTCAAAGCCAGGCACCGTTTTGTAGACGTCCATGGCTGCAGGCAGAGTCTCGGGATCGAGTTTCAGGGATCCTGGCACTGAGAGTGACAGACTGGGACATCAAACTTGTAACCAAATGTAGCTGCTGCCATCAATTCGCTAGTAACGTTTGTTTACCAAACTTCAAATTCTCCTAGTAACAGCAATCTCCTCTTTATATTGTAAATCCTGTAACTCATCCTATTTTTGAGCTACGTTTCGTCTATAGTTCCAATTTAACGGGACAGTACATTGTGTCTTCAGTAACATTATTCAAAATGAATTCAGAGGTCTGCGTTCCACATCTAGCCCTGATCTACGTCTTGATCTCTCAAACCTTATTACCTGTGTCATGCTTGCTCAAAAATGTTACTTAGAATATGGTGCTGTGAATTTCCAATCTCCCTGATCAAATTGGATCCCGCTTCTTAGTTCTTCTTTCTCATGCTCCTGTTAGCCTGCAATTGTCCAAATCAATAATGTTGTTGTCTTTCTTTTGAACCTCTAAATCTCTCGTGTTGCTAACCTATCTACACCAGGAAGGGTCTTAAAGAAAGGACCAACAGATTACTCCCAATATCTCCTCATTATTTATGAGTTAGCCTCCCTTTCCTCACTCGGGTGCATATCTTGTCAGTTGTTAATGGAAACCAGATGTCTCGTGCCAATGAGATCATGGACCAAGGCCCAAACAATCCCGCATGAACCTGACCCGAAACATGACCCGGTCACACTTAGGCTTACTAGTGAGATATACATTGCATGATACCAGAATAGAAATTTACCACAGTATGACACCAAATGTATTAGAAAATCCATATGTCGTAAAGTGTTGTATTATTACTATCTTCCACTATCTGTCCTATTCACTCCCTCCTTCTGAGGCTTGGCAACGCCCATGCCTCACACCTTGACAAACGTTTTGGGAGAATGTGTTCTTTACTACATATGATTCCATCATTTAATTTGACTTTCTTTCCAAAACGCTTCTCAATTTCCCAGTTCACACAGCTTCTGCATGTGTTACTGGTTCTCCAGTTTTTTCTCTAGTTAATCATTAATCCAAAAGCTATGTTTTTCATTTTAGCATTCAACTTACTGAAAACCACTCTTTCAGCAAAGTCGCTCTACTAATTTTCCATAGTAGTCGCCAACAGCTTCAACCATTCAACCTTTTCTTGTCACCGTGGGATAGGGAAAACGTAATTTCGATGTCTTTGTGTGTCTCGGCATATGAAGATGTTGACAATAAAGCAGACTTTGACTTTGACTTTGTATTTTCCTATCATTCAAGGCAATCATTCATCAATGCTCATTTGCATCTCACACACAGTCTCCAAAAAGGAGTCTTTCCATCACATTGGTCTCAATTCATCCAAGCTCACCACACAACATTCATATACCATTTTCAACTCAAGGTTCCTGATAGAACAATCCGCCAATCCAAAAAAAAACTCAACTCATAAAAACTACTGGCAAATTAATCTGAATTTTTCTTGGTTTTTAGATTTAACGAACTCAATTTCTCAGATTTAGCTCGCATATAGCAGTTTGTATAATTTTATAACACCATCAATCAATTATTCCTGTTAAATGTAGCATTGCAATGTCTTAAATTCCTGAAAGCATGTTCTGTCGTTTTTTTTTTTCAAATTTCTCATGAGGGCTCGACACTTAACATGCACTAGTGTGGATAAATTTCTGCTCGCAAACACATTTTTCTTTTTTCCTCTCATTTTCATCTTTCCAAATTGTTTCTGTTCTGCGGTGCAAATTGGATAGACCACAGTCTAGCAAATTTCTTTACACTAAAAGTTTAGCCAATCTTCATCATTTTAACACACATGCACAGCTCTCGCGCGCGTAGGGCAGGTCCCAGCACCAATGATTCGTCACAGGCTGGCCATTTCCTGTGGTCGATCATGAGCTAGTCCCTCCCACGCACACAAGGACAGTACATTCTAATTTTTTTATTTATCTTCAAGTTGCATTCATTTACCACTTGATTTGCAGATTCTAACTTTAGTGTACACACACAATCTGATCCCTGGTAATTTGTCGTTGGGCATACAAACAGCATTGTCATACTTCTTGTAAGGACAGGAACTCTATGAATGTTCCAATAATCTGACAATGACATGTTTTGCTGTCATATGGGCATCTATTCTTTCTTTCTCTGTATTAGCATGAGGGGTCAAAGAAGAGGAAGCTTGTCATGCTGTAAATGTGACTTTTCCTCTGCCTCTTCCTCTGCCCCAGTTTTACACGACGACACACTCTTGCCAAGGGTCCCCGTTCCCCATAATTTCAACAGTCCAAATTTGATGTCGAGTTTGAATTGAATGGCGGCCTGCGGCCTTGTTGGTCTCTAACTCTTCCTCTGTCCCTTTGGGAACTTTGGAAGATGACCGTTGTATCTTCATCTAGATCACTACCACCATCATCTAGATGAAATACATCAGAACTTTTGCCTTTTTGGATCACTTTTTTAGCATGTCTGGCCCACTGCATAGTCGTTGTATACAAGTTTTGCACACGAGCGGAATGCCTCTCTTGCTCTTCTGCTTGAGCTGCGGCTGGAGCCGTGGCCGAGACAGTGCGCCTGCGCACTGTGGCCTCATTGTCTTCCGGCCTGACAAACATAGTCGCAGCACTTTTCAACTTTCTGTCTTTTGGATTTATTCTCTTCTCTCTTGTGAAGCTTTCAACCACAGTCTAGCACAATTCAACTCTCTCTCTTTTCTTTTTCCACTTCAGCATGTATTACATACAATCAAGAAATCTACTCACCATGAACTCATCTCCTTCAAGAGCTAGAGATTTATCGTTCCTTTTTCTCATCTTAATTTTAGTTTTTCCAGTGTTTTTTTTCAATCTCTTTTTATTTTCTTTGAGGATCCTCAATGCAGGTTTAAATTGACCTTCTAACAAATTACTAGCCTGTGTTATTGCCGTCGATCAATGCTAGAACTGCTTTTTAGTCAATTTATCCTACCAGTCACTCTCAATCACACAAACTCCAGCGCTTTTTATTTTTAGGCCTATCCAGGATGGGTGTAAAACCCTTCCAAACAGCTTGGAAAAACGGGCAAAAAAATGAATCTACGCCCTTCTTCAATTAAGAAATAACTCTGTTTTTTCTTAGCCCGTTCTTTCCACTGGGACTTGAACCCGAGCTGTTCTTTGGCCGGAAAAACGTACAAAGAAAAATCTACACTCTTCTTTGATTAACAAAAAAGAAGCTCCGTGTTTCTTAGCACGTTCCTTCCACTGGGACTCTAACCCAAGCCAGATCCCTCAGCTTGGAAAAACAGACAAAGAATCTACGCACTTCTTCGATGAACGAAAAAGAAGCTCTGCTTTTCTTAGCCTGTTTCTTCCCCTGGGACTCGAACCCAAGCTATATTCCGTGCACCTCTACCTTTTACGCGTTTCACAACAACACAATCCCACAACTTTAGGCCTTTAACTTACTTGACCCCTGGTTCGTTGCATTGCCGGGTCCCGTCAATCCACCTCTGTCAGACGAAGGTAGACTTAAGATGCTGGCCCAGCGAAGAAGTTCTCTTCCCAGGACTTTCTTTTCCAGGTCCTCCTAATGGACGCTGGCTTGTCGACAATGCAGCACGTCTTCCTCCGTCAGCCAGATGGCGGGTATGAGGGTCCCGGGTTTCGGCACCAAAATGTTAGAGTGGTGCTCACTCTAACTTATTTTGCAAGAACCACTCGGAGACAAGTTAGTCGTTTTAGACACCTTCAGGCAGAGAGTTCACTCGTCGCTGTGCTTACAGCGATGGTCGAATGAAGTCTGACTCTCGCTTCCCACAAGAGCATCTTTATTACGAGAAAAAGGGTGGGGGTGACAGTGGACAGAATAGATAAGTTAAAGCCCTTGACCTCTAGATTAGCGGAGCAGGGGATGTTTTACGACATTGTGTAGGATGGGACAAGCTAGGTTATTTATTACTGGTTACACACCAACATAATCATACGATCAAGATAGTTTTGGAAAACCCTGACACAGGGGCTGCTCGTGTGAAGGGGGAGTGGTCTTCAGCGGGCAAGTGCTGTTCTGAGCGTCGAAGCGAGCAAAGAAGCGGTTAAGATCATTGAGCAGACGGACGTCGCCCTCACAGCTCTCCGGCGCGGGCTTGTAGTCCGTGATGTTCTGAATGCCCTGCCAAAGGCTCCGTGCGTCCCTGCTGTCCTTGAAGTGGGCGGTAATCTTGCAAGAGAACGCCCTTTTCACTTCCTTGATGCCCCGGGACAGGTCGGCCCTCGCTGTCCTCAAGCGAGCCTCATCCCCCGCTCTGAAGGCTTTGTCCCTGGCCCTCAGCAGCCTGAGGACAGGCCCTGTCAGCCATGGCTTCCAGTTAGCCCGAGTGACGATATATTTCGAGTGAGTTACATCATCAATGTTAACACTGCGTTAACAGTGACAATAAAGGAATTCAATTCAATATGACATAACCAAGCATAACCAATGGAAAGTGGACGCAGGAGGACAAGATAAAGATGTGGTCGAAGACGGGCAGTTGACGGGGCAGGCGGCGTTCAAATGTTGTCAGGGACGGGCAGTCAATCGGGGCAGGCGACATTCAGACGTGGTCTGTCAGTTTGGGCTGAAACACAGTCGGTCGGCAACTGAAAGCAAGCACAGGAGAACAAGCACAAGGCACAAGGAGCGAACGGGTGGCATACTGGGACGAAAAGACAAGGACTGGCGTATGGGGTTTAAGCAGGTTTAGATGTGGTGATTAGTAACAAGGGAAAGGTGTCAGGTAATGAGCACTGATGGCCGATGTGAACAGAAGCGTGGCACTGACCAAGGTGTAGGAGAGCAGGTGCTTGACAAGTCTCAATGTACTTGGCCCTAGTTCTGCACAGGTGCAAAAAAAAGGGCGGGCTAGGCCTCAGAATAGCTTCGCACCAATCCTTAGAAAAGAACAGAATTGCTAACTACCGTTTTTTTCCGTGTATAGTGCGCCCCCATGTATAGTACGCACCCCTAAAAATGGCATGCTGATGCTGGAAAAAAGCTTGTACCCATGTATAATACGCACCCAATTTTTATGAATTTTTTTAATTTATTTTTAATTTTTTTTTTGTTTGTTTGTTTTTTAAGTCCCAAAGATCGTCACACACGCAGGGAGGCAATGGGTCCCATTTTTATAGTCTTTGGTATGGTCTTAACTAGGCTGGATGTAATTTTTTTTGTTGGCGTTGATTTCTCCGACTGCCCGTAAAAATTTTTTTTTTTTTTGTACCCATGTATAATGCGCACCCCGGATTTTAGGACAATAAATTAGTAAAATTTTGCGCACTATACACGGAAAAAAACGGTAATCCCCTGGGGATCAATATAACTAATCCCCTGGGGATCAATAAAGTACCTACCTACCTACCTACCTACCTACCTACCTACATCGCGACCCATCTATGAGTCACAAATAAAAATCCTTTAATTTTAAATTTAGTTTGTTTTAGTAAAGAATTTGTCTAATCCCTGAAAAGTACATTGCACAAACAGATTTACTTTTTCACTTTTACAGTTGGAGTTTCAATGAATGAAACCAGAGCAAAATGAGTGAAAAGTTTGCATTATTTGGTTCTGAGAACAAATCAATAAAGGAATGCTCTGTTGCCATCACACATGCCTTTTAGAGGCCATAAACCGAAGTAAACCATGGTTTTTCAATATAATGAATTTTTAGATTGAAATATCAAAGTCTGCTTTATTGTCAACATCTTCACATGCCGAGACACACAAAGAGATCGAAATTACGTTTTCCCTATCCCACGGTGACAAGACATATTACACGATAGACATACAAGTAAACGACGCAATATAAAAAACAAGAAGGCACAAACAATAAATAATAAGAGTAACAATAAATAATAAATAAATAGATAACACAACGAATAAAAGCCAGTGTGCATACAGACAGTAAAAGTACAGGACGCTACGCAGAACGGGGAAGCGAGTTCAGGATCCTGACAGCCTGGAGTATGAAGCTGTTTGAGAGTCTGGTGGTGCGGCAGCGCAGGCTTCTGTACCTCTTCCCAGAGGGCAGAAGCTCGAACAAAGAGTGAGCGGGGTGACTCACATCACTCACAATCGTGGTCGCCTTGCGGGTGAGATGGGAGGCGTAAATGTCCTTCAAGGAGGGGAGCGAAGCACCAATAATCTTACCAGCCGTGTTCACTATGCGCTGCAGGGCCTTCAAGTTGTAGTCAGTGCAGCCGCCACCCCAAACAGCAATACAGCTGGAGAGGACGCTCTCAATGGTGCCGCGGTAAAATGTAGTCATGGCGGCCGGAGGGGCGCTCGCTCGCCTGAGTTTCCGCAGGAAGTACAGGCGGCGCTGGGCTTTCTTTGTCAGTGATGCGGTGTTGGTGGACCAGGAGAGCTCCTCACTGATGTGCACCCCCAGGAACTTGGCGCTGCTCACTCTCTCCACCACAGCACCGTCGATGGTCAGCGGCAGGTGTTGGGTGTGACCCTTCCGGAAGTCCACAACAATCTCCTTGGTCTTGTCGACGTTCAGCAGGAGGTTGTTGTCCCTGCACCACGTGGTCAGAAGGTCAACCTCCAGTTGAATCTTTGACTGTTCAATGTTGATAAAGAGTTGAAAATTCAACGTTGTTTCAATGTTGAGATTTTTGGTTGATCTGATGATGTTTCAATGTACAGATCAATTTTAAAACGAACGTTTGTTTCAATGTTGAACATGGCGAGCAAAAGTGATGCCTTTTCAAGGTCAGATTTCAACATTGATTGGACAAAAAAGTGTGTTTTTCAAATAATTTTGTGGTTCAAACGAAAAGGTATAGCAATTTCTCTGCAAAACTGTGTTGGAAACAAGATATTTAAATTATTACAGCCATTACTCAGCCTGTGTTAGTGGTAGTATGACGTACGGAAGTGAGGCATGGGCCCTGAAAACAGAACACGAAGACATGAGAATGATCAGATGGATGTGTGGTGTTTCAACGAGGGAAGAAAAGAGCAATGCAGAGCTGAGACAGAAGTTGGGAGTGGAGGCCATAGTGGATGTGGTGAGGAGAGGCAGACTGCGATGGTACGGACATGTAGTGAGGAAGGACGAGAACGACTGGGTGAAGAAAGTTATGTCGTATAACGTAGAGGGAACAAGACCCAGTGGCCGACCTAAAAAGACCTGGCAGGTGACCGTGGCAGCCGACATGGAGGCACTCGGCATCAACCACGAGATGGCCATGGACCGTTCCCGGTGGAAGAAGGCCATATCGAGAACCCAGTCCAACCCAGCGGCGCCTGGAAAACGGACTTTAAACCGATGATGATGATGATGATGATGATGATGATGATGATGATGATGGAACTGATATCAAAACAATTCAGATAGTTAAATAATGGCCCGTGAATGTTTTTCTGTGACCTCTACAACTCTACAATTTCATTGTCGATACCTTTATTTAGACAACTGGTAAAATTCTGATACCTTCCACAGAATACAGCTTTTTATTTTAAATTGTACATTGGTATCAGATACTCCCTTATGTTGGTTGTCAAAAGAAAAATAATAATAGCAGATTTGTTTTGTATGTGTATTGTGGTACATTTTACAGTGTACTGTCATGGACCTGCTGAGTTTGCATCCCTATTACACTGCTAGGATGCAGGTCTTGTATCCAAGTATTATTTTCCAGATAGCTAGTATATATGACTGTAAAAAACGCACACTTCTATCTGTGCTCCCCACTCAATCTCCCAATATCTCTGCAAGCAGAGGACCAGATTGAATTTTCCTCTGGAGTCTGCCCGAATGAGGGTGAACATCACCTGCTTCCACAGCTTCATAGAGCTTTGCGCAGATATTTCTCCCCAGAGAAACATCAAAGACATCTTGAGTTACAACAGAAATGCCCAGGTTTGGTGTTAAAGTTTACATCAAATCAACAGAGTGACTTGGCTGATAAACTAGTCTCTATGAAATGAAAACTAGTGTCCTTAGGGAGGAAGACCACAATTTGTAATTATACTTGAGATAGCTATCACGCAAAGCACGGGCTCAATAGTATTTCAAATGTAATTTCCTTCATTTCTTTGTGGCCTTTTTGGTTGTCTGTGTGTCCATGTGGTTGTGTTCTTTATGATTAAAAAATATTTACAACCTCTTTTCCCCCCCTTTTCCTCTCTTTCTGCTAAAAGTGGTTCTAATCCCCCAAGACCCCCGCCCCTTTCAGTTCAGCCATGGGCCTTTTTAATTTTCTGCTTTTGTATTTTTAGCTCCGATTGACAGGCTGCTCTGTCCCTGGAGCATTGTTCTATTAATCAGTTTAATATGCTACAGAAACTGTAAGTGCTCGTATAGTAATGGAATCTCAGCAGGATGGGGTTGGATATTTGATGACTGGCAAGGTGGCAAGAAAGGCTCAATTGTTGATTGGTCTGTAATATTACCCACTCACTTGATGACCTTGTGCGAATGGCGGGCAGATGGACAGAGCTGCCCGCTCCCCTCACACTATACTATTACACTCGCATATCTATACACACACACAGGCACACGCATGCACACACACACACACACGCACACATGCGCATACGCACACATACGCATACGCACACATACACGCAGGAGACCCACTTTCTTTGTCTTCTATCACATATCAAATTTGAAATAAGCGCTGCTCCGAGCACTGAGTGGAAGCAGCACAGGACAAGAGTGAAGCATGTGCATCGGAGGGTGACTGCCAGCTGAGTGCTATATAGTGAAAATGGTTGTTAAATGAGCAATAGTACCTCCGCCTCCCAAGTCCTTCCCTCATTCACCTTTCCTCTCCTGCTGAGACAATGAGTTGTGGTTTAATTAACTCTGCCTTAATGGGTGCACAACATGGGGTGAGGGGGAGGTTGTAGGTTTGCACCTTGCGGTGCTCTGTAATAGCATTATTCCTGGGGAAAGATAGGCAACATAGCCCATCGACCTCTCCCTCTCCCAAAAAAAATCCCCTGAGATACAGTATTACCAACATGCTGAAAATGAGGTGCAATATACTGCAAATCTATTTCCATCTACGTTGCCAAGAATTTTTTTTGTTTCTGTTTCATAAACAAAAGGTTCCCCTGGCTTGTTTCTGATTTGCATTACCACAGCGGTCATGGTAACCAAAACGTTTACTACAACGAACACATTAGAAATAGTTAAAAGTAGCATTCCACATATATTTGCACAGCTATCTTTCCCAGTTAACATGCTTCTTTGACGTCGGTTATATAGCTGTCAGGGGCAGTTAATGAGTTTTGTTACAGTATCTTTGGTGAATACTGTATATGAAAGAGTCCAAATTTAAACCACATTTCTTAGTGGAATGCAGGAGTAGACTAAATAGTGATGTTTACTGTAAATGCAAAATTGATGAATTGACAATTGACGAACAAGTGGATCTGTGCAATATACTGACAAAAGCGATGAGTGACCTGGCTGCTAACAAATGGCAAATGACTGATTGATCATGGAAGCCACATGTGGGCCACATAAAATGAGTCAGTCATCATTTTGTGTGGCCCACATGTGTCTTTCATGATTCTTGCTAAAATCTACCAAAATGTAATACAGTAGGGGTGTAAATCGCGGGTTTTGTCACGATACGATATAATATCGATACGAAGAACTACGATACGATATTTGCCGATATCTTAAAGCCTGCTGCGATTCATTCACGATATATCGCGATATAGTGCTCTACGATCGATAAAAATTTTTTTAATAAAAAATATAGAACAATATCCTGATTTATAACAATTCATACGCAAAATCAACAAGGTACCGCAAACTCTTTATTTAGGAAATTACAAGAGTATTGCAGTATACAAAGTGCTTATTTTAACACTGAACTTTGATGTCGTGTTTTTTCTTTAAATGTGCGGCGAGATTTGTGCTCCCTGAATATTTGATCACCGCATGGCATGATTTACAAACTGCACGTGTCTTGTCCGTTGAGCCATTTTTTCTTTGGAATCCAAAGTGCTTCCAAACGAATGACTTGAAGCCTAAAGGGGAGCAAATGTCTTCGTCTTTTTGGACACTAGCCATAGCACCAGCCCAGGAGCCGCGTACTAGTTGTCGACTCCCCTTTCACGTGCCTGCTCTGCTCACAACACAACGCCGCGCACTGCTCCCTGCTCCCGGAAAGAGGAAGCAAGCAACAATGAACTGGATTTCAAAATAAAGTCGCGTCTAATGTCCGAGGTCAAACATGGCGATATAAATCGATGTTTACGTTTAGCATCGATGCCAATAAATCGTAGAGCATTACATCGATTAATCGATGTGTATCGATGTATCGTTACACCCCTATAATACAGTGGGACCTCGGTTTTCGACCACAATCCGTTCCAGAAGGCTGTTCGAGAAGGGAATCGTTCGAATTCCGTATCATGTTTTCCCATTACAAATAATGGAAAATAATTTAATCCGTTCCAGGCAAAAAAAACGCCTTTTTAAAGCATTTTTTCATTTGGGTATTTTTGTCCGATCGCGTAACTGCATGACTGCAGCAGCACTGCTCCAGAAGCTGGATATCACCCGTAGGGCGTGATGGACAGAAGTCGTCGAATCAATCGACTTCACCCATTCTAGTTGCAAGGCGTGGCAGACCATCAACCAGCTCACAGGCAGAAATACAACACCCCACAGCTGCCCAGTCACAGCAAATGCCATTGCATCCCATCTCCTGAAGAACGGCCGCTTCCCGGATGCTGACAAAGTTTTCGCCCGACTGATATCGTGTGAGGTGTCTGGCCTCTCGGGAGCGACCAGTGTCGATTCCAACCTCTCGGGAGAATTCACAGCAGAGGAACTCAGTGAGGCCTTGAGCAAGCTCAAGCCAGGCAATTCCCCTGGCCGTGACAACATCCACCCAGAGTTTCTCATCCACCAGAGCACAACATCTGGTTGGCTCTGTGCTTTCTTTACATTATGCTACCGGAGATTAAAGCTCCCAAAGACTTGGCGCCGTGCTTCTGTCATAGCTCTGCCGAAGCCAAATAAACCTGCAGAAGATCCTAAGTCATACAGACCAATCTCGCTGCTCTGTGTCCCATTTAAGATCTTGGAGAAGATGATCTATAGCCGCATCGAGCCAGTGGTGGACTCACAGCTCCTACGGGAACAAGCTGGTTTCGGTCGTGGAAGATCAACAGCAGACCAGGTAACACTACTCTGTCAGGACATCGAGGACAGCTTCCAGGACAGGGAGAATATGGCTGCATATGATACCGTGTGGCACCGGGGACTCCACCTGAAGCTGATGAGGACAATACCAGACCGGCACATGGTGAAGTTCATCATGGAGACAATTTCCAACCGCAGCTTCATCCTCCAGACCAGCAGTGGCCAGTGCAGTAGGCTCAGAAGACTAAGGAACGAGGTACCGCAGGGGTCTGTTCTCTCGCCGATGTTGTTCAATGTTTACATCCACGACCTGATGCAACATGGAGAAATTATCAGTATTCACGCAGATGACCTTGCCATCATGCTGACCCGACCAACATGGAAGGCGATGGAATAAGGTCTTAATGAAGACATGGGAACACTGGAAGCATACCTTCGGAGG